>NC_090768.1:43314681-43324681 GCF_036898095.1 Palaemon carinicauda
GAAGAACATCCCGATCTCACTTTCAATATCAAGGGCACAGGTTCATAATTTTATGAACCCTTGGGTGTGGAATGCTCAAGTCTGACTAAGTGAAGTTTTGCATATGATGTCTCAATTTGTCGGAAAAATGCAATGAATATGGGAATTTGCAATTTAGAAAGATAAATAACACAATGATAAAATAGTTCTTGAAAATATCTTTCCAAAACCTATTCGGAAGGACATAGGGATTCCAGTATAATCACTACCGATACAAGTTTGTTAGTGAGGATGCAATGGCTGATAAGAATATACCCTTCCTGAATGGGGGATACCTTAACGTGGGGAAAGGATTTGTGTATCGCCATGGTTAGCAAAGCTTTACTAATCAGAGTCACTCATACTAAGTTGGTTTGCTGGGGGTGATCAGACTAAAGTCTCCCACCATCACTAATCCGCAGTGGCTACTGTGGCGATGAAAATGGCCAAACCTCAGAGATGACTACGGACATGGCTGAGGCTTTTCTTACAATGGACTAGAAACTGCTGCATTTATTGTTGTTATTGAAGAAGATCCTAAATTATAGTACCATTATGTCTTCCTAATTGTATACTGTATAATTCAAAACAAAATTCTACTAATTTTAAAAGGAAAACTCCTAGTACCATTTCTCCACAAATATAATGAAGCTTCTTCGTGTCGGCTCTAGCTCACTGAATTATTATTATTATTATTATTATCATTATTATTATTATTATTATTATTATTATTATTTCTTGCTAAGCTACAATCCTAGTTGAAAAAGCAGTATGCTACTGTGTAAGCCCAAGAGTTCCAACAAGGAAAATAGCCCAGTGAGGAAAGGAAACAAGTAAATAAATAAATTACAAGAGAAGTAATGAACAATTAAAATTAACAATTTAAGGAAAGTAACAACATTAAAATAGATTTTCCTACATAAACTATTCAACCTGTTCAATATAAAAAAATTCGCTGCAAGTCTGAACTTTTGGTTCCACCAATTCAACTATACCTGATTAGCAAGGTCATTCCACAGATTCACAATAATTCATGACAGAGTTTAATCCTTGAAATGCTATCAAAACGGAACTGTAGGAGACACCATAAAAATCGATAGAATCTGATATTGAAACACTTCACGCAATAACATAAATCATTGAATGGGCTCTGTGGATAGTTTCAAACAACTTACCCTGCATAAACAGATCTGTGAACAAAAAAAAAAAAAAAAAAAAAAAAAAAAAAAAAAAAAAAAAAAAAAAAAAAAAACTCGCGAAAGAGCAGACTGAAACCGCAATTGTAGCAAAACATCGCATTCTCAAAACGGTTTCCAAACGCTTTTTATAGTGATGACTGCTTTTAGAACAAAAGATAACTGACAAAGGGAAAGAGAAATACAATGGCACAAGTTATGGGATTAATGATCACCTATATGAAACTGTGAAGGTGCATCAAACCTTCGGAGAGACGCGTAAGTGCAACTTTGCAAACAATGGGATTAGTATCTTCTATTATGATATATTCCTAGAGTTACAAAACATTTTTTCGGACAAAGAATAATCTGAATATAACTATTCAGCGCCGCAGTTGCCCGTATTCATAAAATCGCGCTAAAATAATCCGCCATAACGCACCGGGTTGCCTCCAATAACTTCAACACCAGTTGACAGGATAATTTGACATTTGTGCTCTGAACCAGAGTTGCCAGGTTGGCTATTTTCACGTCAAAAAAATTTCAAAATTGGCCTTTTTCGTGCTAGATACCTAAATTTGGCCTTTTTGAAATTTATCAGCCTTAAATGCTATATTTTCGGCCTTTTTCTTCTATCAGGTTGGCCTTTTAAAGCTACAGTTGATCAGACGTTGGGCTTTTCGCATTTGGAAAATCTGGCAACCCTGCTCTGAACGCCGCTGAATAAGCCTGATTACAGGCGTCGTTCTCTGAAACTTGGAATATGCTTCGTTTGCGGGTTGAATGTGGAAGGCGATTTTACCATACCTAAATGATACCCTTCTCTAACATGATCGTGCGAGGGATAAAATGGGGCCATTGACTTCTCGATTATCTAAGTGGCAAACGTCAAAGTTATGAATAGTCCGGATAATGCTGATTATGGTCATTTTCAATCTCTGTCGTCATATTCGCTGGCTTTTGCTCGTTCTCTCTTTTCCATCTTGGTTCTGCATTTGCCATATTTCGGTGTTCATAAGGAATAGAAGCGTAATATGAGAATGCACAAATCACATATAAATTCATAATGAAATATATATGAATTTTGTTATCTTTAAAAACGAACGTATACGGCGCTTGTTAGTTGGGGAATGTTTCATTAATATCATATATCAACCGTTTTATCAGTATTAGTATCAGCTTTAATCACAGTTTACAAATACTGGTACTTTATAGTGAGGATTTCTGGGTTGCATCCAGCATCCTTAGGAGTCCTTCACTTTCCTAACTATGTGTGTTGTTTTAAGTACCGCGATCTTTTGCACAAGCACTGGGGCTATATCGGCTCCTAACGTCTCAAATTTCCTTTTTTTCAATGACTTTGGAATAATCTTTAGTAATATTAGTGCACCACCTCTACCTGCATATTCCGCAGCCTTCTTAGCTCAATTCGGAGATCCTAGTATATTTCTATTTTTTTTCTCTCCCCTTATCTTCCACTATTGAGTCCCAGGGTACTGCAACATCTAAGCGTGATACTTTTTTCGTTGTTCTGTCGACCATTGATGTCTGGCCAATTTTATTATTATTATTATTATTATTATTATTATTATTATTATTATTAATATTATTATTATTATTATTATTATTGTTAATTATCAATTATTTATTATTAATTATTAATGATCAATTATTTATTATTAATTATTTATTATTGTTATTATTATTATTATTATTATTATTAATTATTATTTATTATTATTATTATTAATATTATTATTATTACTACTATTATTATTATCATTACTATTATTAATTATATTTTTCAAGTTAACATGAATATTCATACTCTGTTCGCTTCCCGGTAGAGAAACATAGCCTCTTTGAAATAAAATGTTGACTTTCTTTTCTGTATTTCCAATCAAGTGACCTATCCAAATAACATACAACACATGACTAATAAAGCTCACATTCCTTTAGATAACAGATACACATTACAGATTTGCTATTGAGCAAAGCACAGGAATTTCAATATATGAAATTTTGCACATGAACCCCCCACTCAAAAAAAAAAAAAAAAGCAATTAATCTCAAAGATTTTATCAAGACAAATACGACATTCCGTCAACAGAGGTTTATACATAACAGCAGTCAGTATATTATTATTATTATTATTATTATTATTACTTACTAAGCTACAACCCTAGTTGGAAAAGCAGTATGCTATAAGCCCAGGGGCTCCAACAGGGAAAATAGCTCAGTGCGGAAAGGAAAAGAGGAAAATAAAATATTCTAAGAAGAGTAACAACAATAAATATCTCCTATATAAACTATAAAAACTTTAACAAAACAAGAGGAAGAGAAATAGGATAGGAGAGTGTGCTCGAGTGTACCCTCAAGCAAGAGAACTCTAACCCAAGACAGTGAAAGGCCATGGTACAGAGGCTATGGCACTACCCAAGACTAGAGAACAGTGGTTTGATTTTGGAGTGTCCTTCTCCTAGAAGAGCTGCTTACCATAGCTAAAGAGTCTCTTCTACCCTTACCAAGAGGAAAGTGGCACTGAACAATTACAGTGCAGTAACCCCTTGGGTGATGAAGAATTGTTTGGTAATCTGTGTTGTCAGGTGTGTGAGGATAGAGGAGAATATGTAAAGAATATGCCAGACTATTCAGTGTGTATGTAGGCAAAGGGAAAATGAACCGTAACCAGAGAGGAGGATCCAATGTAGTACTGTCTGGCCATAATGGACGATAACAATATATAGTTTTTATTTTATAGGTAGTAGTTTGGCCAGGGCACCAGCCACCCGTTGAGATATTACTGCTAGAGAGTTATTGGGTCCTTTGAATGGCCAGAAGCTACTACATTGGATGATTAGACGATTGAATAAATAATTTACTCATGTTAGAGAATTTTAACTATTGTGGTGCCAAAAAGATATAAGATTTGTCTCTTTAAAGCATGCACTGCAATTCTTCGACCTCAAGAAATGGCGTAATACAGGAAGCATTTTGCAAGAGCCAGCAATCAACAACCAATTTACCAGATATGTTGTTGAAATATCGCAACATTGAAACAAATCTTCGATATTCAGGTCATTCTGCTAATCGTATGTGAAGGAAATCATTTCGTATTTCTTGTCAATTTATTCAGAAACATTTCATGCAAGCCATTTATAGTTTCTGTCTAAAACCAAATGATAATTTTTAAGGGTAAAGTAAATTCGAAAATATATTCAATAGGGGAAATTATGTTTCTTGCGACGTATTTAAGTTACTTTCTTTTCATAAACAATGGGGAAACAAATTAAAAAATAACTGTATTTAGTGAACAGAAAAAAAAAAATTCAGCTACGTTTAAAAATGTGGCGTTTTGGGGCTTAAAGCATAAGTTAAAGTAAATGAGATACGAATAGTTATAACAAGCTGAAGACTGCTTTATCCTATCGTCTCCCTAATAAGATTGAAAGATTTAATTGATTTAATACTTTTCTTCTAATGACTCAAGTTTTTAGCATATCGACTCTACAAATGTACGAAGTAACATAACTTTATTTATCCATAAGTCTATATACAATGCACACACACACACACACACACACACACACCACACACACATATATATATATATATATATGCACATGTATATGTATATATATGTGTGTGTGTACTGTATATACATTTACATATATAAAGACACACACACTATATATATATATATATATATATATATATATATATATATATATATATATATATATATATATATATATACATATACAAATAAAGATAGATATCATATTCCTTCGGACTACTTAGAGAAGGATTTCAAATACATACACCACACATCTGAGAAAATAGTTTCCAAGGGTATTTTCTTACGTAATCAACCAATTTCATCAGACACTATTTACATAAACCCTTCTCTCATTGCATTATGACGTTCGATTACTATCTATTGGCCATTTGGACGGTCTTCTATCATATGCTGATCATAGAAAAATTTGCAATAAGAAAAAATCTTGGTTTAATTGCCAGTCCCTTTAAGGATTTTTTTGTGTTATGACAATAATGTTGATGGTTGGATTTGGCTGGATTTATGGATTTAGACTATACAGAAAGGTGTTGGGGCCTGTGAGGCCATTAGGACTCATGTGTATTTAAGGGTAAAACTCTAGCTACACTAAGGGTAAAACCATTGTTACACTAAGGGTATAACCCTAGTTACATTGAGGGTAAAACCCGTTATATTAAGGGTATACACCTAGTTACACTAAGGTTAAAACTCTAGTTACACTAAGGGTAAAACCCTAGTTACACTAAGGGTAAACTCCTAGTTACAGTAAGGATAAAACATTAGTAACAGTAAGAGTAAAACCCTAGTTACACGAAGGGTAACCTCCTAGTAACACTAAGAGCAAAACCCTAGTTACACGAAGGGTAAACTCCTAGTAACACTAAGAGCAAAACCCTAGTTACACGAAGGGTAACCTCCTAGTAACACTAAGAGCAAAACCCTAGTTACACGAAGGGTAACCTCCTAGTAACACTAAGAGCAAAACCCTAGTTACACGAAGGGTAACCTCCTAGTAACACTAAGAGCAAAACCCTAGTTACACGTAGGGTAACCTCCTAGTAACACTAAGAGCAAAACCCTAGTTACACGAAGGGTAAACTCCTAGTAACAGTAAGAGTAAAACCTTAGTTACACTAAGGGTAACCTCCTAGTAACACTAAGAGCAAAACCCTAGTTACACGAAGGGTAAACTCCTAGTAACACTAAGAGCAAAACCCTAGTTACACGAAGGGTAACCTCCTAGTAACACTAAGAGCAAAACCCTAGTTACACGAAGGGTAACCTCCTAGTAACACTAAGAGCAAAACCCTAGTTACACGAAGGGTAACCTCCTAGTAACACTAAGAGCAAAACCCTAGTTACACGAAGGGTAACCTCCTAGTAACACTAAGAGCAAAACCCTAGTTACACGTAGGGTAACCTCCTAGTAACACTAAGAGCAAAACCCTAGTTACACGAAGGGTAAACTCCTAGTAACAGTAAGAGTAAAACCTTAGTTACACTAAGGGTAAAACCCTAATTACCCTGAGGTAAAGTTAGACTACAACTCCTGGCATTAACCCCATAAAAGTAATTTTGTTGGTAATACGCTTGGTAATTGAATGCATATCAGTCTCTTTGGTCGAGGAACTGTAATCAGTTATCTGCCAATATTTCATCACACACGACTGGCAGATGCACACAAACAAACACACAAACTACGAAATTTGCCCTGTGTTCTTGTGATTTTTGCGTGTCCATTTCTCAAATTTTCATAATCAAGTAATAAAAACCATGTATATAATTACATTAAAAACGACTGTAAAAATGAAACATACATTATCATTTAAAAAAAAAAAATTCATTCAACACCCTTCCCAACATGTATTAATGTTCGCATGTTAAAACAAAAGGAATGGAAAATACAGAAGGTTCACTGTAAATGTTCCCAACAAACAATGGCTTAAACAAGCTTTCCATAATTTCAACGCTTTCCACAACAACTTCCTGAAAAAATATAAAACCTTCCGTTTGAAAAGAATTCACAGTTTACATTCGTAAGAAATTATGATTATAATTAGGAAATACTAGTGTATGCAACACGGAAAAATGACGGCTAAATATTTAGACAGATATGCACACACACGCAACTCTCTCATCAGGGCAGGACTATCACTCCCCCCTTACCATAGGACGAGCTGAGTGGGTCCGAAATGAAATACATACACACACATACACATACACACACACTGATATATATATATATATATATATATATATATATATATATATATATATATATATATATATATATTATACGTACGTTGACTTATTTATAAAACTTTTTCATTATAGAAATATCTCCCCTATATAATAAAGAGTAAGTATTTGGTTATATATATATAACCAAATACTTACTCTTTATTATATAGGGGAGATATTTCTATAATGAAAATGTTTTATAAATAAGGCAACGTACGTATAATAAATACCACATCCCTATGAAAGATTAAAAAAAAGGCGGTAATTAAATAGTTTGTATAACTGCAATTAGGGCAATTGAAAGCGGACACAATCAAAACAAAGGCCTATTTATTAAGCCTGACCCCGTATATGAATAGGAATCGAAGGCCTCCACGTGAACAAGAGACAAATAACCGGAGCTTTTCATAAAGCCATTTATTGCGGAAGTGCAATAGATCGAGAAGTCTATTGACGACGAGGGCTATACAATCAGTTATTAAACTCTCGTGTGGCGGAAATTTCGTTATTTCTACTCTTTGCGTCGGTGGTTTTTCTGTTCGTAAAAAACACACATTCACGAGAGAGAGAGAGAGAGAGAGAGAGAGAGAGAGAGAGAGAGAGAGAGAGAGAGAGAGAGAGAGAGAGAGAGAGAGAGAGCATTAGATCAAGAAGTCTATTGACGACGAGGGCACCACTATCAGTTAGTGAACTCTCGTGTGGCGGAAATTTCGTTATTTCTACTCTGCGTCGATGGTTTTCAGTTATATTCCAAGAGAATTTTTGTCAATTCATTTTCTCCCATCCGTTTCCTCTCCTCTTCGTGTCTTTATCATTTACGCCTTCAATCTTGTGTCTTTTCGTTAATTGTTTAATTGGCTGGATCTTTCGTTCTTTTCCTCCTCTTCCCGTAAGGTAACTTTCGTTTTGACGTCTCGATTGCGTATCAATAAAAAATTTTAGGGGTCCTGATGAGGGCAACAAACTCTTTCTTCAGAGTATTTGTTTGACCAGTTCCTCTCCTCCTGCAGGAGCGCTTCTTGGTCGACTTTCTTTTAATGACCATCTTGAAAGCGTTTCATGACGACGGAAACCAATTGAACCAGAGATCCCTTTGTAACTAAAATATTTTTTATGAATACTGTAAG
This sequence comes from Palaemon carinicauda, assembly GCF_036898095.1. Classification (NCBI taxonomy): domain Eukaryota; kingdom Metazoa; phylum Arthropoda; class Malacostraca; order Decapoda; family Palaemonidae; genus Palaemon; species Palaemon carinicauda. The sequence goes on from NC_090768.1 coordinate 43,322,802, forward strand.
AGGTCTCTCGTTTCTTAAATTGCCTCTCCTGATGATGATATAAATTGACACGCCTATATACAAGGCGGACCACTGGCTCTTCCGTTGGCAGCCCATAAGGAGGGGATGAGGATGGCACAAAATGACAACATCTGGAGCCCGAAGATCAAATCCGGGGCGCCGTAAAGCAGACATCTCCGATCCTAAATCCGTTCCTTCGTTGGTCCTAGATTGTGAAGTCTCTCTCCTTAGAGGTCCTTCCCTTTAGAGAGAAAAAAAATTACTTCAGATTGAAGAATTTTAGATCTTTCTCTGATCCTTTAATATTTTCTAATTCCGGGCAGTTCCCGCCTTATTCTGCACAATCTTTATTTTTGGATCTTCAATATTATGGACTTTACTTTCTCATTTCAAATCGGCCCTATCGTAAACTAATCAACAAATTATAATTAGTTCTCCTTTTCGGATTCTTTCTTTCTTCTCTCCCATTCTCCTTTCTGTCTCCTTATTCTTTATGTATTTTCTGTCCGAATCCTTCTAAATAAATCAATTATTAGTCTTCAAGATTCTTGTTTTGCTTTTCATGACTGCCTTCCTGATTTCACTTGTCGTTGATTGCTTTTTGCAAAGTATTTTGGTTTTCTTTCAAAGTCGCAGACTCAACAATTCTGTTAACTTTCACCAAAGCATTTTCTGCATCACACATATCTTGTTTCTTTTTTAATGGCCTCAGAGGCAAGTCGGTGATAAAAGCTTGCAAATTTGGGTTGATCAAAAAAACGATCAAAATTATCTTTTTACCTTTTCTAATATTTCAGCTCGAAGACAAATGACAATTTGAAGCCGATTTAGGAATGCACCGGTATTTCATATTTCTCCTCACAGAGAGACTAAGAATCTTTTAGAGCTCTGACAGAAAAGAATTCAACTTTCTTATTGATGACGTAAGACAACTTGGAGTCGAAACAGGAGTTGGGAAAGCTTTGAAGACTATTTTGGATTCTTGGAGCTTGTTAAGGATTTCCAAAAGGGATTCATGATTACTAAATTGAAAATAAGCTAGATACAGGAATTCTATATTGTTGGCTCGGTGGGGCTCCCCTCTTCCCACTAGCACGGCAGGGATCTCCCCTTCCCGCCGGGGCTGTGGGGCTCCCTAGCTCTTGCTGGCGCGACAGGGCCTACCCCGCTCCCGCTAGCGCGGCGGGGCTCCCCTGTTCCCGCTGGCGTGGCGGGGCTTCCCCACTCCTCCTGGGGTGGCAGGGGTACCCCGCTCCTGCTAGCGTGGCGGGGATCCCCCGCTCCCGCTGACGCGGCGGGGCTTCCCCGCTCCTGCTGGAGCAGCGGGGCTTCCCTGCTACCGCTGTCAGGCGAGGCGGGGCTTGCCCGCTCCCGCTAGCGCGGCAGGGTAGGACTCCCCTACTCCCGCTGGCGAGGCGTGGCTCCCCAGCTCCTGCTGGCGCAGCGGGGCTCCCCGGCTCCTGCTGGAATGGCGGGGCTCCCCTCGCTCCCACTGGCGCGGCAGGGCTACCCCCATTCCTGCTGGTACGGCAGGGCTTCCCCCACTGTAGTGGCAGGGCTTCCCCCAACCCGCTGGCGCGGCAGGTCTCGCCAGGCTCCCGCTGGAGCGGCAGGGCTGCCCTGTTCCCGCTGGCACGATGGGGTTCTCCCCGCTCCCGCTAGTGCGGCGGGCCTCCCCCCCTCTCCTGCTTGTGCGGCACGGCTCCCTCGCTCCCGATGGCACGACAGGGCTTCCTCGCTCCCGCTGGTGTACTGTAATCTCTCTCTCTCTCCCCCTGAATGTCCTTTAGGTCGATATAATTCATGTATGGTTTTTATTTTCATTTTTATTATTTTACAACATCGAACCATAATTGAAACTACTTTTCTCTCATCAGTGA
>NC_090768.1:43332213-43349713 GCF_036898095.1 Palaemon carinicauda
ATGCTATCGATGCCATAGATCTTTCTGCAAGGCTGTCGTTCCCAACTTATCTTTTGATAGGACCTTACTAATATCCCATTCACTTGCTGGTCTGGGATTTCCATTTTGCATACTAAAACGCCATTAGTGTATTAACCCTTTTACCCCCAGGGTATTTGGAAATTTCCAACCCTTAACCCCCAGGGGTTATTTTTTTTCAAGCACATTTTGCAGTATATATTTTTAAAATTGCTCTAACTGCCTTAATTTTTGTCATAGAGAGGTCAGGTTGGTCTCATTCTCTTGGAAAATGCCTGAATTTTCTCAAAAAATTATCAAAAATATGCAAAAAAAAATTTTAATTAAATGATACTAAATCTTCATATACGGTATTCTATCTTGTTTCCCCTTAATTTTGTTTCTTAAAGTTTTTATATTATATATATGAAAATTTTAATTTAATGTTGTTGATCTTCTTAAAATATTCTATTGCGATTGTTCATTAATTCTCCTGCATTTTATTTATTTCCTTGTTTCCTTTCCTCACTGGGATACTTTTCCCTGTTGGAGCCCTTGGGCTTATAGCATTCTTCTTTTCCAACCAGGGTTGTAGCTTAGCAGGTGGTATAATAATAATAATAATAACAACAACAACAACAACAACAACAACAACAACAAAACAACAACAATAATAATAATAATAATAAGATTTTTTTTTTTCCATTGCGTGACTTTTTACAATAATTTGAAGTAGTTTTACTTTTCCTTCATAAAAAACATATGGGTTTTATACCCTCTAAAAAACAAGAAACTTATTTCTCCCATACGGTGATGAACTGGATTTATCAATAATAGCACAACTAATAATATCATCAGCAAAACTATTATATCAGCCTTATGCATGGCGAAATTTTCGCCATAAAGACATCTAATTCTTTGTCATATACAATGTGAAAAAACAGCTGTCTAAAAATGCTTGAAACAATACATATAATTTCACACGGACAGACAGGCATACATATACATACAAACAAACACACACATATATATATATATATATATATATATATATATATATATATATATATATATATACAGTATATATATATATATATTATATATATATATATATATATATATATTATATATATATATATAATATATACAGTATATATATATATATATATATATATATATATATATATATTATATATATATATATATATATATAATATATAATATATATAGATATATACACACATAATAGAATGCAGATATATAAATATCTGATTGAAGAGAATTGATAAAATTAAACCTGTGAATGAAGGTTAAAAAAATTAGGAAATGATGTTGAGTTGAATACATGAAAGATGTAAGATTTGATGGAACAAAACGTAAAAATAATAAATAGTAGTTAAAACACACCGATCATGTAAATATATAACAGTGAAAATCTTAATATTAAAAAAAAAAAAAATGCTAACATAAAGAGAAGTTAACACAAACATATCATAAGAAACTGTCCAACGTACTAATGAACGAAATAATTTATGGCATAATAAACTACTGAAAGACAACTTGCAGTAATACTTCCTCTCAATTATAATCACCTTGCCTTCTCTCTTCTTGATTCGTGACACGTATCTCAATACAAGGTTTCTTTATCTACATAAAAATTAATTCTAAAAAAAAAAAAAAAAAAAAAAAAAAAAAAAAAAAAAAAAGGTTATTTTAATCCCCATTTTTGCTCTACCGCAGCAGTCTTCTTTGGCCGTCTTCATTTATTGTCATAAATTTCATTCCTTTGAATACCAGTCAATTCATCTACCTTGACATTTGCTTTCATTCCTCTTCACATCGCATGACTGGTAAAATATTTAAAAGTTGCTCACGTTAACGGGATAAAAGGACTATAAAAGCCATGACATCAGATAAGGTTAAGTTGAAATCTTTGAAGTGGCTACTTTTATTTTCTGAAAAATGTCACGAAAAAGTTTTTCATTCTAACACTCGCTGTGAATACAAATCACGATTATCAAGAAAATCTCCACTTTATCTCCCATTGTTAATCATATGTGGACGGACCGAGAGAGGTTGTGACTCGAAGGCAGGATGAAAGCAACTGAGTGAGTTTATTATAGAACACTCTCCTTTATTATACAAAAGCTCAAGGCGACAGGAAATTTCATGTCCAAATCAAACACCGTTACCATTGAGAAAAGCAGACATGTTTTTTTCAGGTTCTTTTTATGCGAGTGGAGAGCGAAGATACAAGCACAAAATGAACTATGTACGATCGTGTGACACACGGTTGGTACATATTCTTCTCACTGGTTATAGTTCTTCTTTTTATTTCTTGATTGTATTTTCATCTAATTTTCCTTAATTATTAATTAATTTCTCAAGTTTTTTCTTGCCCAAGTCCTTAACAACTGCGAGTCATCTGGCCCTAATTCTAATCCTGTCCCTTCTCTTCTAATCGTCTTCTGTCCCTTTACTCACTAGATTATCATTATCTTGTTTTATATTTATCATCAGCATCATCATCATCTCCTCCTACGCCTATTGACGCAAAGAGCATCGGTTCGATTTTGCTAGTCGTCTCTATTTTGAACTTTTAATTCAATACTTCTCCATTCATATATTAATATATATCAGCATCTTCTATTTATGTTTCCTTCATAAATGCAACGATTTCTTTTTCTCACTTCGCTTAGTTTTTATATACAATTTTAATTTCTCTAAGTTTCCATTCCAATGAGATTTCATATTCATCTAAAGTTTCTTTTCTACTCTCAAATTTTTTTCTATTTCTTTAATGGCCTTTTCCTTAATCCTCTGTCCCTTTTCTTCCTTCAGCATTTTTTTCATGAAGGATTTAATTGTTCCACTCCACTTTTCATTCACGAGACTACATTCTCCAGTTCAATCATCTCTTTGCTTTTTCCCCATTTTCTCATTGTAATGATTTTCACCCCACTCTTGTATCCTGACACTTCTCCTCAATCTTACTTTTTGGATGAGATGGATGACTGTATGTGCCTCTCTTGCCACGACTTTGAAGGCTTAAAGGCCACTCATGAATGGCAGGGGCAAGGGACAGTGACATTGCCTATCAAGCAGGACAATACCCTAGAGAATGACCATATACACAGTTTATCAGAACCTAAGGCCCCTCTCCACCCAAGCTAGGACCAAGAAATGGCGGCTGATGACTCAGCAGATAGACCTATAAGCTCCCCCCAAAAACTCCCCATTTATAGCTCACAAGGATGGTAAGGTTGCACCGACCAAAGGAACTAACGAGTTTGAGAGGGGACTCGAACCCCAGTCTGGCATTCACTAGTCAGGGACGTTACCGCATCCGCCACCACAACGAATCCTAAAAATCGATCCTCGTCCTAAAGGATTTTCATTTTTGAAGGAGACTGCAAAGGACACGGCCGTTTAGTAACAGAACTTATCACGATTTCTCTAATACGCTTGGAGTACTGAAATGGCTTCCCGTTTCTTCCGTCTTCGCGAAAGTTTAGGGACATCAGTTTTTATCTGTAGTAATCATATTACTCTTTGACGTACTAATTATCATTTACCTCGTGCTTCATCCCAAATAAAATAGGCAAAATAATAAAATAAAAAAGTTATTCTCAAACAAAATATTTGCTGAGTAATCGGAGAAGTCCAGGTTCCTATTATTATTATTATTATTATTATTATTATTATTATTATTATTATTATTATTATTATTATTACTTTCTAAGCTATAACCTTCGTTGGAAAAGCAGGATGCTATAAGCCCAGAGGCTCCAACAGGGAAAATAGCCCAGTAAGGAAAGGGAAACAAGAAAAATTAAAATATTCTAAGAAGAGTAACAACATTTAAATAAATATCTCCTATATCCACTATAAAAACTTTAACAAAAATGGAGGAAGAGAAATAAGATAGAATAGTGGGCCCAAGTGTACCCTCAAGCAAGAGAACTCTAACACAAGACAGTGGAATACCATGGTACAGAGGCTATGGCACTACCAAAGACTAGAGAACAATGATTTGATTTTGGAGTACCCTTCTCCTAGATGAGCTGCTTACCATAGCTAAAGTCTCTTCTACCCATATACAAATATGATTCGCATATCTCTTAACGTATAGGGAATTACACACCTGTCCATTCAAATGCGACGTGTTTCATTGACAAGGAACCAATTGTATTTCAGTTCAGCTACCTTTAAATTAAACCAACTGACCACACTTGTCAAAAGTAAATTTTTACCATTGAAGCCGCTTACGGAGAACTCGGTACAAGGTCGATTGAACAGCATATGTCATCGAATCTTTATGGTAAAAGTCAATATCTGGTATCAGGTAATTTGTAAAAGAGATTTACTTAAAAGCACTCGTTGCACTGCAGTCCCTTTTTAAAGCTAGTTGCAAAAACAGGAAGTATGTTCAAGTTCCTTTATTTTTGGAAAATGCGTGTATTTGGTAACACGTAAAAACAAAACGAAAATTCTAGTTGGTTTGGAAGTGAAGAGATTAATATGAAAAAAGTACACCAATTATTTCAGAAACAAAAAAAAAATACATTAATTAGTTTTCACCATTATCTGGAAAATATTTCCCAATTATAATTTATTTCCCATTTGTTTGTGTAACAAAGAGATGAACCCTCTTAGCTGATGAAAATAATTTTCCGACGCTGAAAATTTTTTCATACCCCAAAATTCTAGTTGGTTTGGAAATGAAGAGATTAATATGAAAAAAAAGTATATCAATTATTTCAGAAACAAAAAATACATTAATTAGTTTTCATCATAATCTGGATAATATTTCCCAATTATAATTTGCATCCCATTTAATTGAGTAAAAATAAGTGAACCATCTTAGTTTATAAAGATAACAATTTTCAGACGCTGAAAATTGTTTCATTTTCATTTTCCGATTTTAGCATAAAGAGAAAACTATTGTACCAACCGTGTGTCACACGATCGTACATAATTCATTTTGTATATATTATGCTTGTATCTTGGCTCATCCCTCGCACTAAAAAGAACCAGAATAAACATGTCTGCGTTTCTCCTATGTAATATTGTCTGTTTCTCGAACATGTAATTTCCTGTCGCCTTGAGGTTTTGTATAGAAAGGAGAGTGTTCTATAATAAATCAACTCAGTTGCTTTCACACTGCCTTCGAGTTCACAACCTTTTCTCGGCCCGTCACACTATAAACACGATGCAGCAAAGATACAACCCTCAAAATAATCAATGAGCAATATGAACCTGCATTCAAACAACCAACGCCGAAATAAACATGATATTCATGACCGGGCAGACGAGTACTCGTCTTTTGCCTCCTGTGTGATGTCTCCTGTCTCCGGAGACAGCATCACGCCCTATCTTCCGCCCTTTCACATTTAAGGTTCGGTGATGCGTTTCCTTGTTACTGTCTTCACCCGTCACACAATCACTCGCTGCCTTCGGCAGAGCAAAACTACCTGTTACAATTTCAGTGAAATATATGTGACCACAATATTTTTCCACCAATGATATAGTATAAAAAACATTTACACATAAAAACATATGCAAATGCACATACACACACACACACACACACACATATATATATATATATATACACACACACATATATATATATATATATATACACACCCACATATATGCATACATAAAGTGTATATATATATATATATATATATGTGTGTGTGTGTGTGTATATATACACATATATACATACATAAAGTGTATATATATACATATATACATACATAAAGTGTGTATATATATATATATATATATATAAAATGAATAGACAATGTCTTGGTGACGTTCAGAGATCGAAGATAGTTCCTCTCCGGACGGACTGCACTCGAAATAGTTTTCAGAATAACATGGAAAATGCATTTAAGTTTCTCCATTTATTATTTGGTTTCGGCACGTGTTTCAATTCCCTTCGTGAATCTCCTTCAAGACTAAATTTGGTGATGGAATTACACTTTAATATAAATGCATTGGTGGTGAAAATTTCTTATACAAAATCAATTAATGATTTAATTAATTAATAAAAATTAATAAATGAAAACTTTAGAAATATAAGGATGAAAAACTTATACATTTTTAAAGACATAATTGATTTTTCTCAAGGCTTCGCAGAATATCATGAAGTTTACAGTTCCATTTTTGACAGCCAGATTAACGTCAGTTCTTCAGGAATGTCATCTCTTGTTCAAAGCAGGCTAATTTGGGATTCTTACACGCTCCCTCAGAAATTAGGTTTTTGGTCTGCATTGATTTCTGACTCGGTTCCATTTGGAGAGACGCCTTTCCTTTTGACAAATTGTGGTCTCCATGATCCTACACTTTCTCTGCAATGAAATAGTTTTTGCACTCGAATCCATGCAGTTTTTCTTCTTTCTCCAATACTGCTCAAGATTTCAAGGTTGCAAAAGGGTTGATGCGTTTCAGTTTTGCAACTATATATATATATAATATATATATATATTATATATATATATATATATATATATATATATACACACATATATATATAAATATATATATATGTATATATACATAAATATATATATATATATATATATATAAATATATATATATATATATATATAAACATATGTATATATACATAATATATATATATATATATATATATAATGTATATATATATATATATATATGTATATATACATAAATATATATATATATATATATATATATATTATATACAGTATATAGTCAAAAACTTTCACATTATTATATAGGGGACATTAGAATGCATAGATCTAAACAGGATAATTCTAAGTTTAAGACTTTCCTAACGAAGGTAAAATAAAAATCTTGGAAAATTCTGGCGAAAATCCGATCTCCACGATATATCCAGAAATTAGAAAACTTTTTTTTTTCCACTCTAAACTTTGTAACAGCCATTCTTTTTCGGAACCGGTCGCCTCACTGATTGCAAAATTCGCAATATTGTATGGCAACATAAGATAATCCGCGAGCATAAAAATGAGGATTATTTTCTATTCTCATTATTATGAGGGCTAATTTGTTTGATACATAAATAACCGACTTTGCTATTGTCACTATAATTGTGTAGTATTTAATTTCATTCATAAAATTTCCAAGTTTCTTTCGAAGGAAAAATCATAAACAATGTAAACATTCATTGATAACTAAGACCAACTGTGATACCTAATGTACAAAATCTTAAAAAAAAAAAAAAATGCAAAAAAAAAAAAAAAAAAAAATTATACCTTTGGTATTTAAACGACTAAATATTCTGTCGAATATACAACACTGGAGTACACGAACCGCCAAAAATGACGAATAAAGACTTAGATATGCACATACACACACTCCCTCTCACCAGGGTATGACTGCTCCCTCTCCCCCAAACCCGAGGGATGGGGAGAGTTGAGCGTGATTAGAATATATATATATATATATATATATATAGGTATATATATACATATATATACATATATATATATATATATACATATATATATATACATATACATATATATATACATATATATATATATATATATATGTGTGTGTGTGTGTGTATATATATCTATACACACATATATACATATATATATACTATATATATATATATATATATATATATATATATATATATATATATATATGTATGTATATATGTATATAAAAAACAGTATATTTATCTATCTATAGCAAGACACTTGCTCTTTATTATATAGGGAGGCTGTATATCTGAACACAAAGGATCTAGCCTCCATTATCTTGCAGTTCCAAAATAACAGCGACATCTTGACCTTTTCCCATTAACGCTCAATCTTTTCCTTTACCTAAAACTTAATCCCTTTAATTTAGAGTATAAATTACTATAACATGTCTGGAATCCTCCAGGATTCTGCCCAATCTTCTTCTTTCCCACCGTTATCTATACATTAAAGGGTCGGTTGCCTAATGCGCCCTCTCTAAGGCCTCTTCTAGCAAACCTCTTCTCTTCATATCATCTCCACGCTCTTGCTCTGCTATTGTTAGCCTTATCTCCTTAATGCAGACCAGTTGATGAAAGGTTGATGATTCATATACTTCCTATTTGTTCATAATTCATTATGAATACAAACAGCATCTCGTTGGTGAACCATGGATGAAATCGTAAAGGGGAAAATCCATCTAAATTAAAAAGTATCAATCAAGGCAGCAAAATTGAATGAAATAATGGTGGTTACAGGACTTATTTTGGAATGAATATTGAAATCTCAATTACCACCTTCACCTACGGTATGTGCTAGCGTGCACACTCTCCCGAACACACTCATGTTAGACGTACAGTTGGACACAGGAGTCCATGGCACACCTCACTCCGAAGAAATTCACCCTGTTGGCGGGGCTAAACAAGGTGTGCCAGGGACTCGTGTTTCCAGCTGTACATCAATGGTCGAACACGAAATCTTTAATCCTACTTGAAGCTATGACCTTAAATGAACACCTTTCGAGGAAACGAAAAGACCATTTTAAAAGTATAAACAGCGAAAAAGAAAATGTAATAACGTATACGATAAGAGAACGCGGTGAACCAATGTCGTTGCAGGAATTTTAGTATTTTATGTTATCTTAAGTTTAAATCTCTAATGAAAATTCCACTATTAAGTAATAGGTACAAACTAGCCAAATTAGTAAGTAGATACCGTGGCGAGCTAAGGAGTAGTGCTGCAGAAAAACAACTCCACACTAACCTCATGAGAGAGAGAGAGAGAGAGAGAGAGAGAGAGAGAGAGAGAGAGAGGTTAGAATAAATTTGATTTATTCTCATTCGAGATAAAAAAAAAACCATGACGAAGCCTCCAGATGTTGGAATAAATTTACTTTATTCTCTTTCGAGATAAAAAAATACAATGACGAAGCCTCCAGATGTTGGAATAAATTTACTTTATTCTCTTTCGAGATAAAAAAAAAATGACAAAGCCTCCAGATGTTGGAATAAATTTGCTTTATTCTCATTCGAAATAAAAAAAACAGCAAAGCCTCCAATTATGGGATAAAAAAAGACATCCCTATGAAAATAACTTCCCCATACAAGAGAATAAGGTTCTTCAGAAGCAACTAACAAAGCTATTGACGTGAACCTAATGAGAGCAAACCTCTGGTTTGGTGCAAGAAGTCCTCGTTATACCTACGGTTTCTTAATCATTCTTCTCTCCTCTTCTGCCTCCTAAACAAAAGACGCTGGTGCCATCAAGTGACGAGGAACAAGGGACAAGAGAGGAGGTAGAATAATGCTTGCCTGAATGGTTGTTGTAATGATCAATCTTTTCCTTCTCGGAGAAGTAATTTTCTCAATCAATCCACAACTCTCCTTGAGAGCCTCGTATAGGGAAGCTTCACCAATTATTCTTTCCATACGATGGCTATATATATATATATATATATATATGTGTGTGTGTGTGTGTGTGTGGGTGTGTGTGTGTACATATATGCCTTTACATATATACAGTATATTATATATACTTATACACATACTGTATATAAATATATATGTACACACACACGCACATATATATTTATATATATGTGTGTGTGTACATATATGCGTGTATATATAAAGTATATTATATATACAGATACACATACTGTATATAAATACATATGCATATACACACACATATATATGTGTATATATATATATATATATATATATATGTATATATATAGGTATGTGTGCATGTGTATGTATGTGTGTGCGGACACGCTACGTTTGTGCAAAATGATAATTTCATATCTAGATTCCGATTTCAATCATGCATGTCACGTACATCAGTCCTCAAACGCCCAAAAATTGAGAACTGGGGCTCACTCGATAAAATCAAATTATTTGAAATAGTTTGCACATGCTGTTGTCATTCTACTGGAAATAACGAGTATCGATGTTGAGAGAGAGAGAGAGAGAGAGAGAGAGAGAGAGAGAGAGAGAGAGAGAGTTTAGTTTCGCCAACGAACATGTTGGAATATTGTAGAAACAACCGGTTGCATTACTGTCAGAACATGTAGTTAAGTTTTAGCTTACTAAAGTAATTAAAAATTCATTAAAAAAATATTGAATACCCGGCTGAATTAATATCAGAACTTGTATCAAAGTTCGCTTCCTAAAATAATTAAAAATTCAATAAAGATTTTTTTTCCCTTGAGGAGAACCCAGTTAAATTACTTGTCAAAATTTGCTTTAAGCTTTCACTTCCTAAAATAATTAAAAATTCAACAAAAGAAAATATTGAAACCCCGGTTGAATTAATATCAGAACTTGTATCAAAGTTCGCTTCCTAACATAATTAAACATTCAATAAAGATATTTTTTCTTGAGAACCAAGTTAAATTACTTTTCAAAATTTGTTTTTAAGCTTTCACTTCCTAAAATAATTAAAAATCCAATAAAGAATATTTTTTTTCTTGATAACACAGGTCTGCGTACTTACATAAAGGATGTTCCAAGTTTAAAATTTGCAATGATTAATTAGGTCCTAATTAGATTAAATATGCTTCTTCCTTCCTTCTATACAATTCCCAACTTTGCATATCATCGTCAGGTTTTCCTTGGGAAGCGTAATGGAAGAAGCATATTTGTGATTCTTAAAACGAATTCAGCTAATCTCTTTTTTTCCTCCTTTCGGCCTTCGTCGTCATAAATGGCAGAGGCAAAGGACAGTGACATTGCCCTATCGAGCATGACAATGCCCTAGAGACTAACCATATATATACATATATATATATATATATATATATATATATATATATTTATATTTATATAAATATATATATATATATATTATATATATATATATATATATATATATGATAAGCTCCCAAGCTAGGACCAATGAGGCCCAGGCATTGGCTGCTGATGACTTAGCAGATAAGCCTATAAACCCCAAGCTCCCCCAAAACCCTCCTCCTTAGCCAAAGAAACTAACGAGTTAGAGCGGGACTCGAACCCAAGTCTGGTGTTCACCAATTAGGGTACATTATACTATAGAGTCCTTTCAAAATAACTGCCAGGATACATCATTATTATCATTATTATTTGCTGAGCTGCAATCCTAGTTGGAAAAGCAAGATGCTATAATCCTAGGGGCCCAAACAAGGAAAATAGCCCAGTGAGGAAAGGAAACAAGGAAAAATAAAATATTAAGAACAGTAACAACATCATAATAAATATTTCCTATATAAACTATAAAAACCTTAACAAAACAAGAGGAAGAGAAATTAGATAGAATAGGGTGCCCAAGTGTACCCTCAAGCAAGAGAACTCTAACCCAAGACAGTGGAAGACCATGGTACAGAGGCTATGGCACTATCCAAGAGAACAATGGTTTGATTTTGAAGTGTACTTCTTCTAGAAGAGCTGCTTACCATAGCTAAAGAGTCTCTTCTACCCTTACCAAGAGGAAAGTAGCCACTGAACAATTGCAGTGCAGTAGTGAACCCCTTGGGTGAAGAAGAATTGTTGGTAGTGTTTTCACGTATATGAGGACAGAGGAGAATCTGTAAAGAATAGGCCAGACTATTCGGTGTATAAGTAGGCAAAGGGAAAGAACAGTAACCAGAGAGAAGGATCCAATGTAGTACTGTCTGGCCAGTCAAAGGACCCCATAACTCTTTAGCGGTATCATTCCTTGACACGAAGATTACGGAATGATCTTCCTAATCAGGCAATTGAATCGTTGGAACTACAGAGGTTCAAACTTGGACCGAATGTTTTTTTGTTTGACACCTGTCATAAGTCTCTATATTAGTTTATATAACAGATATATTTCAATGTTATTGATTTTAAAATATTTTATCAGTTGTTGATTACTTCTCATGTAGTTTATCTATTACCTTTTACTCACTGTGCTATTTTTCACTGTTTAGAGCCCTTGGGCTTATAGCATCCTACTTTTCCCAATAAGTTTGTAGCTTGGTTAATAATAATAATAATAATAATAATAATAATAATAATAATAATAATAATAATAATAATAATAATAATAATAAACCAACATACTATACAAACAAACTGAAAGCGCAATAACATTCAAATCAATATATGTAAATAAACATTTTTAACTTGTTTATCCCTTTCCTCTGGTAGCTTAACAGTCTCTATTAAGCTACACGAGGAAAATCTCAAAGGGACTTGATATTAGATCATGACAGATATTGAGAGAGAGAGAGAGAGAGAGAGAGAGAGAGAGAGAGAGAGAGAGAGAGAGATGTATCAAATCGAACGAGTGGAAAGTAACAGGAAAAAAGTCCAGTAAGAGGCTGAAGATTATATGTGCAGAAATCAAGGAGGTTAAACTCCTTGATAGAAACACGTATAAGTTGATATACATGTATACACACATACACACACACACACACACACATATATATATATATATATATATATATATATATATATATATATATATATATATATATATATAATAGTTAACAACCTCGTCCTTATAGACTTGATGAACCAGAAGGGGGTATTCTTCTAATGTTACGTCCTCTAATCGGTTTAACGTGCGTATATATATATATATATATATATATATATGTATGTATGTGTGTATACAAATATACACTATATTTATCTATCTATAGCAGGACACTTGCTCTTTATTATATAGGGAGACTGTATATTTGAACACAAAGGATCTAACATCCATTATCTTGCAGTTCCTATATATATATATATATATATATATATATATATATATATATATATATATACCCACACATATATATACATATATATACATATTACAGTATACATATACATATATACAATATGTGTGTGTTCGCGAGTGTCATGTTTATCAAAAATAAATATATATCTGAAAATGTCTAACAGTCTACTATACTTATCCACGTTATAACCTGAAGAGCAATAACCACTAAATACAATAGTACATATACGTCAAGCCAGCTCTAATAAAAATATATATGTCAAGAGATGGTGAAGTTTCTTCGTTTAATTTTCGCTCAGATATAGTCTTATAATAATAAATTTATTGAGAAAATTATGATAAAATGAAAAAGTTAATATGTCTACCAAAAATACACTCAGGATTGTTATACACATAATTTTGTGTATATCTAAACAATGATGTCTGTATGTATGTCTGTCTGTATGTATAAACTCCTTGGAACCACAATAAATGGAAGAGAAAATTGCCTCGCGAGTCTGAGTGCCATGAAGTGACATTTGCTTTCATGACAACATTTCTCCCCAATTTCGAGGTGAAATGTTTTACCCAGAATGCAATATTACAGAGATGTTTGAAATGTCAGAGTCTCTGCGTGAATCTCATGTAAACCGTGAAACGTGATGATCACCATTAAGAGATTGCTAATGCGAAATTTAAAGTAAACTGTGTGAAGAAGATAGATCATGGAATAAACACAAAATGAATTTCGTATATATATGAGTATCATAATACATATATATATATATATATATATATATATATATATATATATATATATATATATATATATATATATATATATATAATATATATATATATATATATATATATAGATGTTTGCTTGTTTACTGAACTCAACGAAATTCATATTGTGTTTATTCCATGATGTATCTTCTTCATATATATATATATATATATATATATATATATATATATATATATATATATATAAATATATATATAAAATATATATTATAATATAATTCATATATATATGTATATAATATATATACTATATATATACATACATGTTTGTGAGAGAGAGAGAGAGAGAGAGAGAGAGAGAGAGAGAGAGAGAGAGAGTGCAAATTAAAAATGTGAACAAATTAAAATATCAAAATAAAAGTCCAAACGTCTTCTTATCTTTTTATTATTCCATCGAGAATTTTGCATCGGAATAAATAAAATTTATTCGCTTGAAATGAGGAAACTAAAGGAAAACGAAGAGAAAAGGTAGAAACCAAAACCTTCTCTCTCACTCTCTCTTTCCTTCAATTACGAAGACCAAGGCTTGTAACAGGTGAGCTTTCCCCCCCACTACCCCCCCCCCCCCCCCGCCATCTCCCCTACTCCTCGTCAGGTCAGAGTTGTCATATCCTATTACTTATTAGATGGCATTTAAGCCAGGATGTCTCGCCATAGTTTCAATTCTACCTAAGGAGATCTCTTCTTTTGGTTGTTTTTCAACATTCTCCATTTCTCTTTCTTCTTCTTTCACGTACCTTACTACGAAATACTTCTTATCTTCTCGTCTCTCACTCTCCTTTTCATTGTCTTCGTCTACCATACGAGACATCATCTTTTGGTTGTTTTTCAACATTCTCCCTTTCTCTTTCTTCTTCTTCTTCTTCCACGTTCCTTATTACAAAATTTCTTATCTTCTCGTCTCTCACTCTCCTTTTTCATTGTCTTCGTCTACCTTACGAGACATCATCTTTTGGTTGTTTTTCCACATTCTCCCTTTCTTCTTCTTCTTCTTCTTCTTCCACGTTCCTTATTACAAAATACTTCCTATCTTCTCATCTCTCACTCTCCTTTTCATTGTCTTCGTCTACCTTACGAGACATCTTTTGGTTGTTTTTCCACATTCTCCCTTTCTTCTTCTTCTTCTTCCACGTTCCGTATTACAAAATACTTCCTATCTTCTCGTCTCTCACTCTCCTTTTCATTGTCTTCGTAAACACGGCATGATTATCACAACAGTTGTCGATCTCCATTTTATATAGATGCTGCAGATAATTTTCTCAAGGTCATTTTCTCGCAACTAGAGAGCACTTCTGAATTACATACTCTTTCCATTAACCTAATTTCGTCCAATCTTTCAACGTAGCTAAGTCACTTCTAAATTGTCTGATCTATCCTCTTATCTAAGGCTTCTAAACAAACCCTCTTTCGTTAGCTATGCCCACATTTCTCCCCTTTTCAATTCTCAATTTCTCATTAGCATTCAACAATCACACATCGTTTCGGTACGGTAAACTTGGGGGTGTTTGTTTACAAGACCACGCTCTCCATATACTGCCAAATTATGCAAAGCTATTGTTTTCCTCTATTACTTCTTCATAATTTAAAGCAATTCGCCACATGGGAAACAAGTTAAAATCATAAAAACCTATATAATTATATAAAAAACAAGCCTGATTTCCTCACTAAACGACCTGGAACTGACATCATCAACATGATCAGTCAGACAAAAATTCGTGATGCCAGCGTACATTTGATATATATTCAAAATATATATTAGATTAAAAATGGAGTAATTATTCAAAAGTGTCCATAAAATATACAATTCACAAATAGTAACACTTTTAAGTAATTACTACAATTTTAATTCAGTATATATTTCGAATATATATCAAATGTACGCTGGCATCACGAACTTCTGTTTGGTTGACTTTGTATATGAAAAGCGTGGTCTTGTAAACAAATACCAACTTGGGTTAACAAGCTCTTCTACTTGATACCTTTCTTGCTTCTATGAAGTGACTTACCTGTTCTCTTTATAGGTTTATAAATCGCTCATGAATGGCAGAGGCAAGGGACAGTGACATTGCCCTAGCAATCAGGACAATGCCCAAGAGACTGACCATATATTATATGATCAGCGCCCAAGCCTCCTCTCTACCCAAGCTAGGACCAGGGAGGGCCAGGCAGTGGCTGCTGATGACACAGCAGATAGACCTATAGGCTCCCTCAAACCCCCCAACCTTAGCTCACAAGGATGGTAAGGTTGCAGACACTAATGGCACTAACGAGTCTGAGCGGGACTCGAACCCCCGTCTGGCAAACACCCGGCAGAGACGTTACCAATCAGGCCACCATCATCAGTACTTGTACTCCCGACACTTGCACGCACCAATCACTTCCATTCTTCCAATATTTATACAAATGTCCATTACTCATTCATCCTTGTTTTAATTCACATTGATTATTCTTCCTTTTCTAACATGTTTACAACTTTCGTTAATTGCAAATACATTTAAACGCTTTTGACAGCAACTGCAGCTTTTCCTTACTGTCACTAACAGCACAGAATCATCTTCAATTAGAAGGGCACTCAGTAGAGCGCAGACCTCCTCATCGGCAGCTTATTTCTCGACCTTTTGATTGACCTTGACCTTTTACCTTAACATGTATTAATTGACGTGGATTTTCATACCCTCAAATATGAACCCAGTTTGAAGTCTCTGTGACAACGATGTTCAATCTTATGGCTAATTACGTGAATTGAACATTTTGCTTGACCGTGACCTTGACCTTCCAAAAATTTAATCATTTCCAGCTTTTACTTAACAGATAATCCCTGCAAGTTTCATTATTCTACGATTAAAATTGTGGCCAGGAAGATGTTCACTAACAAACAAACACACACAGAAACACACAAACAGGTGGTAAAACATAAACCTCCAGCCAACTTCTTTGGCGGAGGTAAAAATAAACCGTACCACAATCTCATCAAATCATTGCTTTCTCATCCCACAACTTTGCACCTACGTCCACTGTCCTTTCTATAACCTCTTATATCAATACATCGATAAAAATGTTATGCAGGTATGGAGGCATGACATACCCTTGTCTCTAATTGCTTCAAACGGTTCACTACCAGAAAATAAAACTTCAATCGGTATCACATAGTGCTACATGAAAAGATCCTTCACCTCATTCCTTGTCAAAACACAAATATCAGTAATTCTGTCGTCTGCCTTACTTTATGAAAATCCTACCATATACCTTCCCTAGTATACTAAATCGATTTTTAATTGATATATGCAGATAAAACCATATGGTAGTAAATGTAAATTTTTTTTTTTCAGACCTAGAAGAAGAAGAAGAAGAAGAAGAAATATGTAACTTTGTATTTGTAACCTTGCATTTAAACGATATGAGCTTTGTACAATAAAATGTAGCATAGAAATGTAAATATTATGAACTGCTTATAAAGTTTAACTACTGTATAATTTATCAATAAAAGAAAAAAGTAAACTCAATAAAGGTATGTCCTTGTGTCTTACAGTCGCCATTATACAATAAAATAATCTTCCCTCTCATTTCTTTTATATATATATATATATATATATATATATATATATATATATATATATATATATACATATATATATATATATATATATATATATATATATATATATATATATATATACTATGTGTGGGATGCTGCCACGTACGTCCACGCAATAAATGGAATGAGAGGTGACAAATGAAACTTGTAGGTTCTTTAAAATCTTGTGTATTGAAGATATAAGGACATCAATGTGAAAGCAGTGGGAGGCAGCTCTATGCTTGTCACTACAGTGACCTCTGGACAAAGACTGAGTATGCATGTGGCGGAAAAAAAACAGAGTTGACACATGTAATTACATTGTTGCCACGATGCAATGAAATAGTGGTCTTACAGTGTGAATAGATATAATTGGAAACATAAATATTATTCTTCTACAAAATAATGATAAAATGAA
>NC_090768.1:43352213-43364713 GCF_036898095.1 Palaemon carinicauda
AAACAATTATTTCCTTCTAAGAGAAATCAAGGCTATTCAGATAGAATAGCACTGACTATTCTTCCCAGTACAGAGACGAGGTTTTTATTTTCTCTGGAATTTGTATAGAGTTTAAAGGTTTCAAAGCCGCTCATGAATAGCAGAGGCATGGGACTGTGACATTGCCCTGGCAAGTAGGACATACCATAGAGATTGACCATATATACATATGATCAGCGCCAAAGCGCCATCTCCACTCAAGCTAGAACAAGGGAGGGTCAGGCAATAGCTTGTTGATGATTCGGCAGGTAGACTTATAGGGGACCCCACAAGGATGGCTAGATTGCAGACACTACAAGAAACTAACGACTTTGAGCGAGACTCGAACCACAGTGTGGCGACCAGTAGGCAGGGACGTTTCCAATAGTCCACCACAACCTGATCAAATTCATTTTAATTCGTAAAAAATAACTTATATTCTAGGAGTTGCGGTGGCCTATTGGAAACGTCCCTGCTCAGCGTTCTGCTGGACGGGAGATCGAGTCCCGCTAAAACTCCATACTTTCTTGTAGTGTCTGCCACCTAATCATTGTTGTGAGCAAGGGATGGGGGTTTGGGGGAGCCTATAGGTCTACCTGCTGAATCACCAGCAGCCATTGCCTGGCCCTCCCTGGTCTTAGCTTGGGTGGAGATATATGGTCAGTATCTAAGGCATTATCCGGGTAAGGCCTAGGCTATGTCCCTTGCCTCTGCCATTCATGAGCGACTTTTGAATAATAGGCCTATCCATATCACTACATTTAACGTTTTTCGTACAGTACTAAATCTAGCTTTTATCTGAAATCAAACCCAGCCACTTTGTAAAGAACTCAAACTTGTCAAGCAGTTAGATTAGACGGTTAAAAATAATACAAGGAAAAGGTTCGAGCAATAAAAAAGATGTGGGATCCGAGAGTGTCAAGACTGACCTGGAAGGGAAAGTTTCCATGGCAGTTGTAGGTGCAGGAGAAATTAATCTATTTTTTATGGATCTCTCGCTCATAGATGTTCTATTTTTCCTCGCAACTCTTTGCAAGTTATAATTCATTTTGACTGTACAAAATATTGAACAACAATAATAATAATGCCTGTAAGATATAATTCTTTTGCCTGTACAGAATATAGAACAACAACAATAATAATAATAATAATAATAATAATAATAATAATAATAATAATAATATTAATAATAATAATAATAAAAATAATAATAATAATAATAATAATAATAATAATAATAATAATAACTTCGTTTCACTTCACAATTAAAAGTATTATCAATTTTATATAGTAATAATTTTACATGTAACTACATTTTCAACATAAAAATATATAGCTAAAAAATGCAACTCAATATTGAAAAATAAACTGAAAACTTTTGTATAAAGAGACTTACCAAATGAAATGAAATAAGTATAAAAACAAGAAAAGAAAAAAAAACATACAAGAGACTGATACACCAACCAGTTAAAAAAATAAAAAAACATTTGCACCACGTTAGAACTTTTGAAGCGATTTTTTACTAGATAGTATCTCAAGATAGCAATGCAAAATAAAAACATTTTACGATAAGTTATCCATGTATTTTCTTGTCTAAAAGAGCAATAGGCTCAGTGCTCTACAAAAAATAATTTCAAAAATATATTATAGAGCTCAAGATAGAGATGACTGGGGAAATCTAACCGAGGCCCTTTGCGTCAATAGGCGTAGGAGGCGATGATAGAGCTATATGAAGAGTACAGTTCTCAAACGCTGTTTCCAAAATTTTAAAAGTTGAAAAAAAAAAATATATTTTTTAGGCAAAGGAGGTATCTTTAGAATCAATTGAAATTACACTTTCAGAAGTGCGCGCCTCGAATGAAGAGAAGGCAATCACGTCACTGACATTGCCTAGAGTACCTATATAAAACAAAAGATTGTCGATGGTTGCCACTGTGCGGAATGACATTGCCTGATGCAACTGCATCGGTAAAAAAAAAAAATCTCTTACCGCCAAGCTATTTAGTTCCCAAATAGCACGTCAGTTATCAATAGCTCTAGCTATTGTTACCTCATGGGCCACTCGACCCTTTTCTTAGGAAAAGGCTCTCTCTCTCTCTCTCTCTCTCTCTCTCTCTCTCTCTCTCTCTCTCTCTCTCTCTCTCTCTCTCTCTCTCTCTCTCTCTCTCATTTCGGAATAGATCGAATACTTAAGTTCGTGGACGCAATTAATGGCATGGAATCGATCTCGAAAGTTCCTGATGCAATAATTATTATTATTATTATTATTATTATTATTATTATTATTATTATTATTATTATTATCATTATTATCATCACAAACTAAGCTACAACCCTAGATTGAAAAGCAAGATGCTATAAGCCCAAGAGCTCCAACAGGGAAATTAGCCCAGTGAGGAAATGGAAATAAGGAAATAAATAAACGATATGAGAAATAATGAACAATTAAAAATAAAATATCTTAAAAACAGCAACAACATCAAAACAGATATTATATATATAAACTATAGAAAGACTTATGACACCCTGTCCAACGTAAAAACTGTGTATTCTAACTACAGTCATTGCCGAGAATACATTAAGATACCTTTTTTGGGCTCTGCCATGTCGTCCTGATGGAAGGTTCCTTTAGGCAGCTTTCTAAGGGATATTTGGCTAAATATCCCATAGAAAGCTGCCTAAAGGAACCTTCCATCAGGACATGGCCATATTGCCCAAAAATAGATTTTTCGCTTTGCTCAAAATCTGTTTTCTCACTTGAATATCTCACGCAAACGTGAAGAGAAAAGACCAGATAACTCACGCAAACGAGGAGAGAAAAGACCAGATAACTCACGCAAACGTGGAGAGAAAAGACCAGATAACTCACGCAAACGTGGAGAGAAAAGACCAGATAACTCACGCAAACGTGAAAAGACCAAATAACTCACGCAAACGTGGAGAGAAAAGACCAAATAACTCGCGCAAACGTGGAGAGAAAAGACCAGATAACTCACGCAAACGTGGAGAGAAAAGACCAGATAACTCACGCAAACGTGGAGAGAAAAGACCAGATAACTCACGCAAACGTGGAGAGAAAAGACCAGATAACTCACGCAAACGTGAAAAGACCAGATAACTCACGCAAACGTGGAGAGAAAAGACCAGATAACTCACGCAAACGTGAAAAGACCAAATAACTCACGCAAACGTGGAGAGAAAAGACCAGATAACTCACGCAAACGTGGAGAGAAAAGACCAGATAACTCACGCAAACGTGAAAAGACCAGATAACTCACGCAAACGTGGAGAGAAAAGACCAAATAACTCGCGCAAACGTGGAGAGAAAAGACCAGATAACTCACGCAAACGTGAAAAGACCAAATAACTCACGCAAACGTGGAGAGAAAAGACCAGATAACTCACGCAAACGTGGAGAGAAAAGACCAGATAACTCACGCAAACGTGAAAAGACCAGATAACTCACGCAAACGTGGAGAGAAAAGACCAAATAACTCGCGCAAACGTGGAGAGAAAAGACCAGATAACTCACGCAAACGTGGAGAGAAAAGACCAGATAACTCACGCAAACGTGGAGAGAAAAGACCATATAACTCACGCAAACGTGGAGAGAAAAGACCAAATAACTCACGCAAACGTGGAGAGAAAAGACCAAATATCTCACGCTAACGTGAAAAGACCAAATAACTCACGCTAACCTGAAAAGAAAAGACCAAATAACTCACGCAAACGTGAAGAGAAAAGACCAAATAACTCACGTAAACGTGAAGAGAAAAGACCAAATAACTCACGCAAACGTGGAGAGAAAAGACCAAATAACTCACGCAAACGTGGAGAGAAAAGGCCAAATAACTCACGCAAACGTGGAGAGAAAAGACCAAATAACTCACGCAAACGTGAAGAGAAAAGACCAAATAACTCACGCAAACGTGAAGAGAAAAGACCAAATAACTCACGCAAACGTGGAGAGAAAAGACCAAATAACTCACGCAAACGTGGAGAGAAAAGACCAAATAACTCACGCAAACGTGAAGAGAAAAGACCAAATAACTCACGCAAACGTGGAGAAAAAAGACCAAATAACTCACGCAAACGTGGAGAGAAAAGGCCAAATAACTCACGCAAACGTGGAGAGAAAAGACCAAATAACTCACGCAAACGTGGAGAGAAAAGGCCAAATAACTCACGCAAACGTGGAGAGAAAAGACCAAATAACTCACGCAAACGTGGAGAGAAAAGACCAAATAACTCACGCAAACGTGAAGAGAAAAGACCAAATAACTCACGCAAACGTGACGAGAAAAGACCAAATAACTCACGCAAACGTGAAGAGAAAAGACCAAATATCTCACGCAAACGTGGAGAGAAAAGACCAAATAACTCACGCAAACGTGAAGAGAAAAGACCAAATAACTCTCGCAAACGTGAAGAGAATAGACAAAATAACTCACGCAAACGTGAAGAGAAAAGACAAAATAACTCACGCAAACGTGAAAAGACAAAATAACTCACGCAAACGTGAAGAGAAAAGACCAAATAACTCACGCAAACGACCAAATAACTCACGCAAACGTGGAGAGAAAAGATCAAATAACTCACGCAAACGTGAAGAGAAAAGACCAAATAACTCACGCAAACGTGAAGAGAAAAGACCAAATAACTCACGCAAACGTGAAGAGAAAAGACCAAATATCTCACGCAAACGCAGTTAAGAAAGACTTGACATAAATGCGTATTTCTGCTCTTTTCGTACTCTCTATCTGTCTTCGAAATGCTACGCACCTCACCAGTACTTCTCCATCATTTGTTACGGTCCAACACTTCTGGCGTTAACCCGACGGGAGAAAGGATTTCCTCTGGCCGATGTTGGGAGGATTTTTTTCGGGTCAGTGGAGTGGAAAGCGAAAATAAAAGGTAAACATTTATCTAAAACGAGGGAACAAATAAAAATTCTATCATTTCGTCTCTTTCAATGATCCAAACCCAAAAAAGAAAATGCTGGATATTTTATGACTTTTTATACAGTGGCCTACTTTACGAAACATGTGACATAAAATGACAATTCGGGGATAATTTTTCTTTAGCCACCGATATTATTATTATTATTATTATTATTATTATTATTATTATTATTATTATTAAGCTACAACCCTAGTTGGAAAAACAGGATGCTATAAGCCCAACGGCTCCAACAGGGAAAAATAGCCCAGAGAGGAAAGTTAATAAATAAACGATGTGAGAAATAATGAACAATTAAAATAAAATATTTAAAAAAACAGTAACATCAAAACAGATTTTTCATATATAAACTATATAAATAGACTCACGTAAGTCTGTTCAACATAAAAATAATTTAATGCAAGTTTGAACTTTGGAAGTTCTACCGATTCAACTATCCGATTAAGGAAGATCATTCCACAACTAGCAATTGTTCAATATTGTAAAACTACAATCCGGAGCCATTACCAACATATGTTGCGTTACTAAAGTTACTAAGATGAACAGAAAAGTACTCATCTCGAATAATAAGTCAGAGCCAAGAAAAGGCCGTCAGAAATGTCAACTGCTTTATGGCTTACTTTAAGAGGGTCTGTTTTCAGACTTACTTTGAGAGGGTCTGTTTCCAGACTTACATCAAGTGGGTCTGTTTATAGACTTGCATTAAGAGGGTCGGTTTACAGACTTACTTTAAGAGTATCTGTTTTCAGAGTTACTCCAGTGGGTCTGTTTTCAGACTTAATTTGAGAGGGTCTGTTTCCAGACTTACATCAAGTGGGTCTGTTTATAGACTTGCATTAAGAGGGTCGGTTTACAGACTTACTTAAAGAGTACCTGTTTTCAGAGTTACTTCAGCAGGTCTGTTTTCAGATTTATCTTAAGAAAGTCCCATTACTTTGATTCATTTCGAGTTTCTGAATTTTCCTTTCGCCAGTTGGTAAATTTTCCGACATAAAATTCAATGTTATATATAAACACTTCATGTTTCTTGAGTTACATTAAAGTTCATAATACTTGAAGATTTTTTTTCAATCTTCTAAAGGTAAAGAATTGTGAAATATATTTTTAATAATTTTCTAGTGGTAATTGCAGGTAACAAGGACGGGCTCATTATTACAAGCTGTTTTCAATTAATTGCTGTAATTTGATATTTTTATAAACATTGGCTGTTTTTTTTTTTTTTTTTTTTTTTACGCATTTATTCTATGATCTTATATCCCCTCTTAGTGAATTTTTATTTTAATCAGTTTTGCATCCTGGTATACTTTCTTTCATCAGGTATCAAAATCTTAATATAACGTAAATTTTATACATTTCAAAACCAAACAAATTATCTCAACGGGTCATAAATTAAGAATTGGGCAAATTTTGATCCTGTGTTTTCAAAAACGTCAAAGATACGAGATACCTCCATCTTGAAGGTTTTTGAAACTTGAGAACTTCAAATTTTCATCATAGACTATTTCGATATGTACCATTACTGCCCTTTCTTTGAAATATCCATTAAAAACTTTCTTCAAGTTACAGATGATAAAATTTTCGTTCATAGGCTCCTTAAAGCTTCCAGTCTTCTAATTTTAACAATGGAGCTTTCTTCCAGTTTGTGATCAAAGCAATTTTCATCATGAAGCTTTTTTCCAAATATCTAACCATCCAAATTTTTATCGCAAAGCTTTTGCCGAAGTTTCGAAACTTTCCTGTTCCTGGATTGTGACTTATTTCCAGGTTTCCATTCCTAAAAGTAATACATGGTGGAGCTTCCATTTTATTAAAGTTTCCTTCTGGGTCTTTCTACAAATTGTGGATATTCTGTACTTTCAACTTGGCTCTTTCTTAAAGTATTAGCTCTTCATAGTGCGGATTAAGTTTTCTTCAAGTACAGATGAATTGTTTCTGTTAAGATATCTTAAAATTTTCATTATCTATCAATTGGTTTATCCCTATATTAGATATACCGTGCACTGTTAAAAATTTGCCTAAAAAACTATAAAAATCCTGGAACAAATGTTGCCAGGGATTTACCGTTTCAAGAACCGATATATTGACGTAAAGGAGTGATATTACGGTTCACCAGCCTTTATCATTATTATTACTAGCCAAGCTACAACCCTAATTGGAAAAGCAAGATGCTATAAGCCCAAGGGCTCCAATGGGGAAAAATAGCCCAGCGAGGAAAGGAAATAAGGAAATAAATAAATGATGAGAATAAATTAACAATAAATCATTCCAAAAACAGAAACAACGTCAAAACAGATAATAACAAAGTAGGGTAAAAATTACGGTCGGCTGTATTTTACTGAAATATGGCTTAGATTTTTATATATTTACGGAAAATTTCCGATCAAAATTACGGTTTTTACAACAGTGTAAATATACTATATATTCATCAGTTAAGATTTTCTTAATCACTAAAGAATTATTCAAAATTCAATCATCAGAAAACGTCCATTAAAAAAAATATATATATATATATAAATAAAGCATAAAAGAATAAGAAAAATAATTTGTCTTATAATAAATAAAAAGAAAATACAGGAAGCCAATGTTCTTCTTTACTGTATTCAAAATGAATTCGACAGGGACCCAGGACCATGTTGCTACCGCACAGAGACTTAAATGTTTTCCTCTACGATTCGGGTCATGTGACATGTAGGTCTCTAGGAGTCAAAGGAGACAACGCCACCTGGATCAATTATTCTCTATTTACCTGCTAGACATGGCTGCTTCGTTTCCAGGTATCTGACCTAAGCCTTTTCATAGGTTATATGTGAAATGTATGTTTTGATGTTGTGTTTTTAAAATATTTTAGTTTAATTGGTCATTATTTCTCATATCGTTTATTTATTTCCTTTCCTCACTGGGCTATTTTTCCCTGTTGGAGCCCTTGAGCTTATAGCATCATGATTTCAAACTAGGGTTGTATCTTAGCTTGTAATAATTTGTCTGATTGCTCACAGCAAACCAACCGAGTATGGGTAATAATAATAATAATAATAATAATAATAATAATAATAATAATGATAATAATAATAATAATAATAATAATAATAATGATAATGATAATAATAATAATAATAATAATAATAATAATAATAATAATAATAATAATAATAATAATAATGGGTAGCCCTGACTAGTAGAGGTTTTTTGTTCATGGCGATACGCAAAAGCCTTTCACCACGTTAAGGTATCGCCACTCAGAAAGAGATCTGAAATCATATTCAGAGACAAAAGCCCACGATAAACGTTATCTCAAGACGTTATGAAATCGTATCAGCGGGAAGAAACGTCCTCAAAACGATTCTGTTGATGGTTTTCATTTCCATTTATGTTATTTTTTATGCAATTCAAGGTCTGTTTGAGCCAGTCATCTGGTATTATTACCTTCGCCAACCTCGTTGCTAAGGTTATGTTTTCATAGGCGCGTATGTATTTGTTAGTATGCCTGTCTGTGTGTTTGTGATTCGTATAAAACAAAAATTTGTTCAATCGAATCTCCTGAAATTTGGTGGGAGGGTTGGCCATGATCCAAAGGCAATTTGATTAAATTTCGGCGGATGTTAAGTAAAATGCCAAGGCCAAGGTCACAAAAAGGTAAAAACGTCTGTTCTTCTATATCGTGGTCAATTGTGATCTGATTTGGATGAAACTAATGTCAAAATGTCCATAATTCAATTACCTATCTTGTGATGTACAACATGATATAGGCGAAGGTATGTGCTCTACAGAGTTCCAGTTCTATAGTCCATTTCTTTTAGCGATGCATATTTGCACAGACTCGCGGCGGTGCCCTTTTAGCTCGGAAAAGTTTCCGGATCGCTGATTGGTTGGACAAGATATTTCTAACCAATCAGCGATCGGGAAACTTTTCCGAGCTAAAAGGGCACCGCCACAAGTCGGTGCAAATATGCATCGCTAAAAGAAATGGACTATAGTTGTTTTTTTACGGTAATGGGAATCGAAAGCCAAGACCTTACAAACTCAACATTTGCGTATATCTATAGAAGATCACAGCAACATTGGATAGGTTTTGGTATGACCAAACAACAAATTTAACGTCGTTACTGCATTTGCTCAAATCGAAGATTATGCTTAAAGTATGTATTCACCCCTGTCGTCGTATATTTATTTGTTTGCGGGCAACTTTACACAAAAACTACGGTACCGTTTTTTTTTTTTTTTTTGTTTTTTTATCGAACTTGGTAGTCACGTTGGATATGATAGAATAACGAAATTGCAGCATTTTGTATAAAGTACAACATAGTACAAGTACGCAGCAGTACTTTGAAAATAATCGCAATATTAAGTAAAGGACAAATATTTTGTTAGTTTATTTCTTCTTTGTAAACAACATAACACAAACACTAATGAAACAATTTCAACGAAACTTCGTGATGATGTGTGGTATGACCCATGAACATATCAATTAGGTTTTGAAGAAAATATATCGAACCCCAAGTAGGCAGTGGAGCTAAGAGCAAAATAAGACTGCTTGGCTTGGCGAAGGCATGCTCTCTACTAAGTGTCCCTCTGGTTACTATGTGGAAAAGGGAATCATCCTTTTGAGAGCACCGTTGTAACAATAATAAAGACTAAAGGGTCATTTTGTTGATATAGAAAACTGTATCTGTCGCCAGGCATTATCATAAGCTACCCTTTCAAATCATAACAAAATTAATGTGGTTCGAGATGCATATCGTTCTGTATATTGTAGCATTTATCATCACCCAGTGTTACCGAAGTAGGGCATATGGTTTAAATGTTTAAACATTACTCATGAATGGCAGTGGCAAGGGACAGTGACGATGCCCTTGAGACTGACCATATATATATATATATATATATATATATATATATATATATATATATATATATATATATATATATATATACTGTATATATATATATATATATATATATATATATATATATACATATATATATATATATATATATATATATATATATATATATATATATATATGTACATATATATATATATGTGTATATATATATACATATATATATATATATATATATATATATATATATATATATATATATATACTGTATATATATATATATATATATATATATATATATATACATATATATATATATATATATGTATATATATATACACATATATATATATATATATATATATATATATATATATATATATATATATATATATATACACACACATATATAAGACCAGGAAGAGCCAGGCAATGGTTGCTGATGACTCACCAGGTAGACTTAAAGGCTTCTCCAAACCTTCCCTACTTCAGCTCACAAGGATGGTGAGCTTGCAAACTCTACAAGAAACTATCGAGCTTGAGCGGGCCTCGAACCCCAGTCCAGCAAATCGCTAGGCAGGGACGTTTCCAACAGGCTACTTGTCCTGTTAATTTACATAAAAAAATGGCTACTTTTCTATGGACTTTGAAAACTGTGCAACATTAAATAGGAAGCAAACTTCACTTATTTTTTAACATAAACATTTTAAAAAGAGAAGATATTTAAAATCTTACCTTTGATTTATGATGCCAGGGTGAAATAAAAACGGAGCAGGAATTCTACATCGGTTTCTGGAAAGAAGAAATAAAATGACGTTATTCTTCTAAGTTTGATTCGAACCTTGTTTGCATGACATTGCTGTCTTTCATCTAACTAAATGTACAGGTAACTGGGAACATGATTAGCCAGACAGACAGGTAATACGAAGTTCAATGGCTTCATACAATACTGTTGTTTTCATTTAAATAATTAAATAATAGGAAACTAACTATTTATTGAGGTGCTTATTCAGAGCATCAATGTACTGTATGTGAAAAATATCAATAATAATAAATGCTTAATGATGCTATAGAAGTGTAAAAATACACAAGCATAAGAATGCCGAGAGAGAGAGAGAGAGAGAGAGAGAGAGAGAGAGAGAGAGAGAGAGAGAGAGAGAGAGAGAGAGAGAGAGAGAGAGAGAGAGACTATGATTGAAATAACGTTCCCATTTTTAAAGATGTAAAAACCTCTTTCCTATATTCTACCATAAAGAAATTTTATAAGATACTTTATCGAAAAACTGTAGTAACCTAGTGCCTGCTTTTGTTAGATATATATATATATATATATATATATATATATATATATATATATATATATATATATATATATATATGTATAAACTTAGACAATGGCAAGTGGTTTCTTAGTAAGAAGTTCCTAGCAAGATAAGTATCTGGATTTAAAAGGATTCAATTTACTCGGAACAAATCTAGGAAAATTCATAGAAAACAATATATACATTTGAGTCTAGACCTTGGGGTTCGCAGAAATGACTATTTTAAATTCTTTCTTATTGCTGCTCAAATTAAGTTTTATTTCTTATGTTCATTGTGCATTTCCACGTGAACCTTTTCATTCTCTAATATATATATATATATATATATATATATATATATATATATATATATATATATATATATATATATATATATATATATTTACACATATAGGTTTTTTATATATATAGACACAGAAGAGAAGCTTGACCGACTAGTGACAGAATTTGGAAGGGTGTGTGAGAGAAGGAAGTTGAGAGTTAATGTGGGTAAGAGTAAGGTTATGAGATGTACGAGAAGGGAAGGTGGTGCAAGGTTGAATGTCATGTTGAATGGAGAGTTACTTGAGGAGGTGGATCAGTTTAAGTACTTGGGGTCTGTTGTTGCAGCAAATGGTGGAGTGGAAGCAGATGTACGTCAGAGAGTGAATGAAGGTTGCAAAGTGTTGGGGGCAGTTAAGGGAGTAGTAAAAAATAGAGGATTGGGCATGAATGTAAAGAGAGTTCTATATGAGAAAGTGATTGTACCAACTGTGATGTATGGATCGGAGTTGTGGGGAATGAAAGTGATGGAGAGATAGAAATTGAATGTGTTTGAGATGAAGTGTCTGAGGAGTATGGCTGGTGTATCTCGAGTAGATAGGGTTAGGAACGAAGTGGTGAGGTTGAGAACGGGTGTAAGAAATGAGTTAGCGGCTAGAGTGGATATGAATGTTGAGGTGGTTTGGCCATGTTGAGAGAATGGAAAATGGCTGTCTGCTAAAGAAGGTGATGAATGCAAGAGTTGATGGGAGAAGTACAAGAGGAAGGCCAAGGTTTGGGTGGATGGATGGTGTGAAGAAAGCTCTGGGTGATAGGAGGATAGATGTGAGAGAGGCAAGAGAGCGTGCTAGAAATAGGAATGAATGGCGAGCGATTGTGACGCAGTTCCGGTAGGCCCTGCTGCTTCCTCCGGTGCCTTAGATGACCGCGGAGGTAGCAGCAGTAGGGGACTCAGCAGTATGAAGCTTCATCTGTGGTGGAAATGTGGGAGGTTGGGCTGTGGCACCCTAGCAGTACCAGCTGAACTCGGCTGAGTCCCTGGTTAGGCTGGAGGAACGTAGCGAGTAGAGGTCCCCTTTTTGTTTTGTTTCTTGTTGTT
>NC_090768.1:43374713-43397213 GCF_036898095.1 Palaemon carinicauda
TATTATTATTATTATTATTATTATCATTATTATTATTATTATTATTATTACTAGCTAAGCTACAGACCTACTTGGAAAAGCAGCATGCTGTAACCCAAAGGGCTCCAACATAGAAAATAGCCCAGTGAGGAAGGATATATGCAAACAATAAATTACAAGGGAAGTAATGAACGATTAAAATTATACACTAATAATTTTAAGAATGGTAACAACATTAAATTAATGTTTCATATATAAACTATAAAAACTTTAGAAAAGAAAACGAGAGGAAGAGAAATAAGATAGAATAGTGAGCCCGAATGTACCCTCAAGCAAGAGAACTCTACCCCAAGACAGTGAAAGACCATGATACAGAGGCTATGATATTCTCTTCTGCTATGTAACCGAACCTGAAATAATATAATTTTTGTTTCACTAGAAATTTAATTTACTCAGTCCACCATAGGCTGTTTTTATTCCCATTTCCTTTACTCCCAAACATTAAACGCACCATATTGTCTTCCATCACTCCACCAAGGAGTTTAAAAGCTTCATTTACTCCTTTCCCTATAAGGTCCTTAAAACTAAGCCACAATTCATCAATTTTCAACTTACACGCTTATCCCACATCTTAATCAAATCATATGCCTTAATGAATTTCCCATTACGTTTCACCCTCTCCTCTCCAGCTTGCAACTATATTTATCTTAACATTTACTTCGACTAAATCATGATGAGATTTACCTCTGGTTATTCCACTTTTCATCATTATATCCGTTAACTTGGTTTATATCGAACACTTAAAATGGAATAGATAAAAATTGAATAAGAGTAAAATAGAAAAAAAAAATCTATGATTCATAAATAGATTTATAGAATGTTAGATTTACAAATTTCTATAACGACATTAAGATTGACCAACCAGAATTGGATATGGTGTCACTTAAGAAAAAAAAAATCTTCGGGCGAAGCATTTAACTTCATTATGTTTAACCTGAGTGGTGAAAGGGTTTGTGTATCGCCGTGATCAGCAAAGCTGTACTAGTCATGGCCACCCATACTAGGTTGGTTTGCTGTGAGCGATTAGACGAAAACCTCCCTCCACCACCAAGCAGCACTGGTCAGCGTGGTGATGAAAACCGTCAAAACCCCAGACATGACTAAGAAAATGTCTGAGGCCCTTGTCCTGCAGTGGACTAGAAACGGCTGTTTTTGTTGCTGTTGCTGTATGTTTAACTTACTAATGCGTGACAACGAAAAAAATCACATCAAATAGATTAATGAAAAAAAAGCATTATTCAGAAATGTATAGGAGAGAGTCGACTATATTCAGCAACCCCCAAAGAAGCTACCACATAAATGAGCATTCAAGAAGAGAGGAAAAAAGCTGTGCAAAATCACTCGCCAAAAAGGACGTGCGACTAAAAACGGCTGTTTTTGTTGCTGTTGCTGTGTGTTTAACTTACTAATACGTGACAACGAAAAAAATCATATCGAATAGTTTAATGAAGAAAAGTATTATTAAGAAATATATAGGAGAGAGTCGACTATATCAACAGTGACCCCAAGACAAGCTTCCACATAAATGAACATTCAAGAGGAGAAGAAAAAAGCAGTGCAAAATCACTCGCCAAAAAGGACGTGCGACTAAAAACGGCTGTTTTTGTTGCTGTTGCTGTGTGTTTAACTTACTAATACGTGACAACGAAAAAAATCACATCAAATAGTTTAATGGAGAAAAGTATTATTAAGAAGTAAAAAGGGTTTTAATTAGGAAAGAAAAAGGGGGTGGGTTCGTGAAGGGTTCACTCTGTACATGAATATATATCTAAATATTTAGACGTCATTTTGACGGCTCAGATACACTAATAAGATATATTGCGAAATATCGTCAGGTTCAGCGAAATAATTTTATGGTTGCAGATTAACCGAGTTCGTTTTATGGGGACGAAAATGTGTTCATAAAGGTTTAAGGTTCAAAAGAGAGAGTCGACTATATTCAGCAACCCCCAAAGAAGCTACCACATAAATGAGCATTGAAGAGGAGAAGAAAAAAGCAGCGCAAAATCACTCGCCAAAAAGGCCGCGCGAAATAGTGGTCTCGTTTCGTGCAGAAGACCAAGCACAGCGATAACGAAACCCACGAGGGAGAGGGCTATAAATATCCGCGAGTGGATCGTAAAGATGGAAATGAATTCGTGATAAGAGTGCCAATGTCTCGCGAGATAAGGAAATAACTCAAAGGAGTTAATATATCGGTCACGGGAGTCCCATATATCACTCATAGGAGTGACGGTGCAGGATTCAAAACAAAGTGAATTTCTCAGTCACTCGATATTCTTTATATTGTGTAAAAATGTATTGTATATAGGTCGTTGAGGCCCTTTGCGTCAATAGGTGTAGGAGATGATAATCATGATATAGGTCGTTTAATGCTGATATTAAGATAATTATGGATGGACAAATATTGCTAAAAAAAAAAAAAAAAAAAAAAAAAAAAAAAACGTGTAAGTGGACAAAAATTGCTAAAAATTAAAGAAATTGCTAAAAGCTGGTAACGAAAATACTGAGGGACTTACTTATTATAAATAAAGAAAAATAAAATCCTCAAAGTGGGAAAAAATTGCCAAAAATATCAACGAAACTATGGGCAGAGAGTTACAATTAATCCTGAATGCACAAACATATGTTTGCTCCTCGGTAATTTGCCGAAATAATAAGACCGACTGTAAAAACAATGCTACGAGTTGATTAGAGAACTATGTTCTGTTTTAACAGACTAAATACAGGTATAATCACCCAAATTCCACCTTTGAAGGATTTTATCATCCTAAATGAACAATTTGGCAAAGTATTGCTGCGCCCCAATAACTTTAGCTGTGTTCGTGGATCGCTACCAGCGTGACTCATATTAAAATACCCAGTTGTAAATGAGTATTAACATTCTATGGTGTGGGGCAAGCAGTCTCACCCCTCAAGATTTGCTGAGATATCGGGAGACTGCACCATTCTTGTGCCATCTGTCCCAAAAGGGAAAAGACGTTTTGGGTACAGTATGTGTGCATGTGTATATATATATATATATATATATATATATATATATATATATATATATATATATATATATATATATATATATATGTGTGTGTGTGTGTGTGTGTGTGTGTGTGTGCGTGTGTGTGTGTGCGTGTGTGTGTGCCAAAGCGAGTTTTTTTATGAATCCAAACCTGATGGAAGAAGCAACTTAATTTCATATAGACAAGTATTCCATAAGTTTTGATAGTGCAATACTTATCCTCTAAGGGCTCCCGACTAACTTTCTCTATGAACGCTGCCCAATGATGGATCATTGAAGACCTCTTTCATAGTCTTTGTGATAGGATATACGACCAGCAATCTTCTCCCCACATAACGTTTGTGGAAAAAGTATAAAAACAGCTATGGTTAGTGGTTAAGTCATGGGCATAGGCTTAAGTCACTAATATTGGTATTTTTTTTAGTCCTTTATTAAAATTTGCATTTTCGATTTCAAATATATATCGCATATTTGTTAACAAAATTTATGATTTAATTTACACTAGCCTCCTGGCTAGTACAGTGGTAACAGGTTCGCCTAGCATTCGCATGGCAGCAGATCGATCCCTGCCCGGGGCAATGAGTTTACGCTGTTTACTGAGGAGGCCACTGCTGTGGTAGGGCACCACAGTGGGTGGTTGGGCTTGCCCAGCTGACGTCCTGGTGAGCATCTATTTGCTAGAACTGGAAGTAAAACCAGACACCTTTAAATGAAAAACTGTAGGATCTGGAACAGATATTCTCCCATTCAGCTAAAGACTAAATATCAAATTTGACAGAGATCCTTTTATCCCACGTAGGCGAAGTTGTGATGGCAATCAAAAAGAGGAAAACATAGTCATATGTACGATTTCTCTTCATGCATGTCTACCTTTGTATCAAATTTAATTAAGTTCTCAACCCGTTTTTGAGGAATTACGATGAAAAGAAAGCATGTCAGGCTAACTGATATGAACGGATGGATGGATTAACGAATTGACAGATATTCATAAAAATCTAGGCAAAATGGTTCACTTTTCTACAGACTTTTCATATTCATTCATCAAAGACAGAGGAGTTTCAATTACACGCAAGTGTGACAGTAATGATCATGGTCAGACAATCGGCCAATATTCATTCAATCACACCTATGGATGATGGCTTATGTTTATGGTCTTTCTAGGACAATCCACACACGCAAATTTTCTTAGTTCGTCAATCCATAGTCTTTTCTTTCTTCCCCTGATACTTTTGCAATTTTTAGTGGACCCATTCTGTTATTCCGAAGATAAGTTCAACTGAAATCCCTTCAAACGTTTATTATTATTATTATCATTACTAGCCAAGCTACAACCCTAATTGGAAAAGCAAGATGCTTCAAGCCCAAGGGCTCCAATAGGGAAAAATAGCCCAGTGAGGAAAGGAAATAAGGAAATAAATGATGAGAAGAAATTGCATTGATAGGACAAACATGACAGACACACTGACGAAGAGAGAGACTTTGAATAAAAAAAAAATATATTTTTATGTACATCTGTGGATGTTCAAAGTTTCTATTAGAATTCTTTCAATTGTGTGGAAGAAGATGCAATGATAAGATAAAAGTTGCATAAATACTGATCGACAGGAGGATCTAAATACACGCCGGGTTTCACTGATATAATTTCAACTGTGTATGGAGACTTGCTTGACGAGGTACAGTTGGAGAGAGAGAGAGAGGATGAATGCCACCGAACAGGGACAATCTGTTCGCTCCCAGTGAGAGCATATGGGAGCCACTACTGAAGTGCCGAGAGGCAACACTTGAATACGACGCCCCATAAATGGGGGAAGAAACCTCAAAGCACAGCAGGAGGAGTGATTGAATTCCCATTCTAATCAAACGATTCCAGATATCCGGAAACACGCCCCACCCCTTACCCCAATGCCTTGCCCATGCTACGCCCATCCCCTGCGCTATTACATATATGCAATCGTGGGCGGGTGAAAAGCCTTCCCGGCACCTCTTGTTGCGTTAAGGAATCCTATTTGCAGGAAAGAATGTTTTGAAAATACGAGAATTTCACAGGAAGAGGTGTGAAATCATCAATAAAAAAAAGATTGATCATAAAGTGTAATGTAAACAATTATAAATTATAACTGAAATGCCATTTAAAAATGCAGTTGCATTATCTAAATAGTTCAAAACAAGTGAGCAAGTCCTGAACGCGGACATGGTCCTCGTAGAGGACATACCTCCGCCAAGGTGACCTAGAGCGCCATATGTCCTAGAATCATGAATTGATGTGACTTCGACCTTCACATGACCTTGACCTTCACGTGACCTTCAAGTGACCTTGACCTTCACGTGACCTTGACCTTCACATGACCTTGGCTTCAAGTGACCTTGATCTTCAAATGTACTTGACCTTCACGTGACCTTGACCTTCAGGTGACCTTGACCTTCACGTGACCTTGACCTTCACGTGACCTTGACCTTCAAGTGACCTGCTTGACTTTTGACCTTCAAGTGATCTTTGTTCATTTGCCACTGATACTTAATATGACATTGATATAATGCACCAATATGACCTTGACCTTTGACCTTTATAAATTTGAACATCACCCATGGGTTGCGCCTGGACTAGGACTTCCCTGTTGGCTTATGCAAAAGTCAGTGCTTTATTTCTGTCTCTTGATATGGCCACTTATGTCATAGTGACACCAGTGACCCCTGTGACCTTGACCTTGGGGTGACCTTGACCAAAATTTAATCAGTTCTTCCATACACATTGGGGAACTACTTGGCCAAGTTTGAAGTGATTCCGTGTAGAAATGTGGCCTCTACGTTGTCCACAGACAGACAGACAAACAAACAAACAAACAAACCGAACCGAAAACATAACCTCCTGGCGGAGGTAATAATGTTTTGTAAAGATAATTTTACAGGAAATTCAGATTAAGGTGTGAAATCATCATTGAAAAAGATTGATCATAAAAACAGTGTAATGTAAACAATTATAAATTATAACTAAAATGCCATATAAAATGCAGATGCATTTTCTAAATAGTTCAAAATAATGTTTTGAAAAGAGAATTTTACAGAAAATTCAGATTAAGGCGAGAAATCATCAATGAAAAAGATTGATCATAAGAAAGTGTAATGTAAACAATTATAAATTATAACTAAAATGCAAAAATAAAAATGCATCTTCATTATCTAAATAGTTCAAAATAATGTTTTGTATAGATAATTTTACAGGAAATTCAGATTAAAGGGTGAAAAATCAATGAAAAAGATTGATCATAAAAACAGTGCAATGAAAACAATTATAAATAATAACTAAAATGCGATTTAAAAATGCAGCTGCATTATCTAAATAGTTCAAAATAATGTTTTGAAAAGAGAATTTTACAGGAAATTCAGATTAAAGGGGTGAAATAATCAATTAAAAATATTTATCATAAGGAACCATGTAATGAAAACAATTATCATTAATTATAATTCAAATATTCTAAAAGACAGCTGCATTATCTAAATAGTTGTAAATATTATTTTGAATATAATGAAAAAAAAAACACGGAAATACTATAATACTGAGCCTCGATTTGAACTTTTTAAAGGCTAGGGATTGCACTTAAAGTTTCAAAATACTATACAAAATACCCCAAAGCTATTGAAAATAAAACGTTTTCAAGCGATTCGATGGAATATTATTTTAAGTACCAAAATTTTTGCCCATCTTGAATTTCTACTATTGTGCGTGTTACTGAATCATTTACTGATAATCCAAAAATGATATATTGAATCATTATGCTTTAAATTCTCTAAATCAAGATATAATCATAAGTTTTCGTAAGACAGTACATTCCACTTTCAAAATGCAGTTTGGAAAAAAAGCTATGTATAGAGTAGTTACTTTATGTAACTAAATACCCTTAAAATATTTAAAGGGTTCAGAAAAATTAAAATTGAATTTCTCTAAACGCAGTGCTTACAACGTTCTTTACAATTCATAGACTTCACAGAAAAAAAAAAATCTAAATTGTGAATAAAGGACATATTTCTCTCACCTTTATAAATTAACACAGGCGGAAACAAAACACCAGTCCCTGCTCTATACATCTTTTAACTGCTGAAAGACTAATGACCAAGGGACTAAAAAAAACCTCAAATATTGAAGCCGTCGCCAAAGAACAGTAAATGATCACTTAAAACATCATTTCCGTCAATATTAGAAGAACATCAATGACTATAATCAATTTCTTTTAGCGAGGCAGATTTGCTCCGACTCGCAGCGGTGCCCTTTTAGCTCCGAAAAGTTACCTGATCGCTGATTGGTTGCACAAGATAATTCTAACCAATCAGCGATCAGGAAACTTTTCCGAGCTAAAAGGGCACCGCTACGAGTCGGTGCAAATCTGCCTCGCTAAAAGAAATGGACTATAGTGACAATCAGTATATCTAAAACCCTCTTAGTAATTAGTATGCGATGCTTTCCAATAATTTATCTTTGTCATGTCATCAAATAAGTATAAAAAGGAATTAACCTTAACAGACAAAAGTACGAGAACGGGTACTCTGAGCTCAACCCATCTATAGTCGCCCTTTAAGGTTTAAAGTCCGCTCATGAATGGCACAGGCGAGGGACAGTGACAATGCCCTAGCAAGCCAGACATTGCCCTAAAGACTGACCATATATACGTATGATCAGCGTCCAAGCCCCCTCTCCACCCAAGATAGGACCAGGGAAGGCCAGGGAATGGTTACTGATGAATCAGCAGGTAGAACTATAGGCTCCCCCAAACCTCCAATCCATTGCTCACAAGGATGGTGAGGTTGCAGACACTACAAGAAACAATTGAGTTTGAGCGGGACTCGAATCCCAATCCGGCAATCGCCAGGCAGAGACGTTTCGAATAGGCCACCACAACCCTTTAGGCTAAGTCGTACGTTCAGAGGGAAAATAAAGTCATCCGCAACACACCGAACAACTCATACTGTATTTCAAACAATAACAAATGCAGCCGTTTCTAATCCACTGCAGCAAAAATGCCTCAGACATGTCCTTAGTCAAGTCTGGGGGTTTGTCCATTTTCCTCACCACGCTGGCTATGGAGACGTGATGGTGGGATAATTTCGTCTGATCACTCACAGCAAACAAACCTTGTATGGGAGGCCTTGACTAGTACAGCTTTGGTGATTATGGCGATACACAAAACTCTTTCACCAGGTTAAGGTATCCCCACTCTGACAAGGAAGGTTTAATATCACAAAAAGACTCCCTCAACAATAATTTAGTTGTTGGTCCCAACTGAGACGGAGTACATACTTTAACTTCCCAAAATTATATTAAATAAATTGCAGAAGGATGTGCCAGAGATGAGAATGTTGAGATGGATGTGTGGGGTGACAAGAAGAGATAAGATACGGAATTAGGTAATTATGGGTGCCACAGGAGTTAGAAAACTATTAGATAAGATCCAATAAAGTAGACTGAGGTGGTATGGTCATGTCATGAGAAGAGATGAACAGTATATTGGGAGGAGAGGGATGGAAATGGAGGTACAGGGAACGAGAAGAAGAGGGAGACCAAAGCAGAGGTGGGTGGACTGTATCAAGGATGACCTTCGATCAAAAGGATTAACCGGTGATGAAGTGTGGGACAGATGTAGATGGAGAAAGCTGACCAGAAACATCGACCCCACATAGAAGGGGGAAAAGATGTAGACAAAGAAGAGGAAGAAGCAGCTACCCAAGTCAAAAGCACCAATATCTGTTTGAACAAACTTGGATGTATATATACTAGTAAAATCTGCAACATAAATCCGAAAAGGTTAATTTTTCTATACTAATCCACTAACAGTCATGAAGTAAATGTCTGTATAGAGATATTGCCTAAATGTAAAAATACCGACTTTCCAACAACCTTAGAAAGCAATACATAGATGTACATAATCCTAGACTAATCACAATTAGGAACTCTTATTACCATTTTGCAACGGCAAGGTGATAATAACCAACATTCATCTGGAAAAGTGCATCTTTGGACATCAGAATAATAGAACGCATTGAGCTGATGAGAAAATATATCGGACATCTTTGGAAATAAAATAAAGGAGCCGATGGATTTTCTCCGCATCGGCTGTCTAGAATGTCTTAATATGGGAATTGTCTCTTGAAATTATATACATATATATACACACACACATATATATATATATATATATATAGCCTATATATATATATTATATATATTTATATATTTATATATATGTATATATATATATATATATATAGCCTATATATATATTATATATATATATATTTATATATATGTATATATATATACATATATATATATATATATATATGTGTGTATATATATATATATATATATATATATTAGACGTTAGAACCGTACTTTAACAGTTCAATAATTGATTCCTTTAGTCGGATTTACGGTTGGTTAAGAAGTTTCCATAATTTACTAATAAGATAAACGTTGAAACATATTCATCCAATAACTTAGGAACAGCAAAAAGAACAACATGGAACAGTTATACCATGAAAAGCTAAATCACTGGTCCGCGCTAACTGAGAGAGGCCAGGGATAAATTTGGAATTTTCGCGAGAGAGAGTGCACAGAATATGGAAGAGGTCGAGAGAAGGGGATGTTATTGCCGCAATAATTCACCTAAAAATTATTTCTCTATCAAACCAAAATGAATGATAAAATGTTATAAAACCAGTTTGTGACCAAGAGCTAAGACTTTTGAATCGTATTCCAATTGACACCGATTTCAATCTATCTAAAAATTACATACTTCAATTACCATAACAAAATACCGAAAAAAAAAAAAAAATTTCAAGAGTTATGTATGAATATTTGCACATAATGTGGTGATCATAAAGTAAAATATTCGCGAAGTGATGAATTGTACCGTACCGAGTTCTTATCTTTAAGCTATAAAGTGGGACATAAATTTCCTTGAAGGCAGATAATAATAACATTAAGAAGAGGCAAAAGACGATATCTGATTTTGTTTAAATTGACAGATCACTCGATTAAAAATAAAAGAGTATAAGAAACGGATATTCTATTTTATTTGCAGCCAGTTCATCGATATCCTAGTAAGGCACGTGCATTTCATACATGTTCATACAATGTAAGGTTATTGGTATTTTTATCGCTAGCTCTCTCCCGCACTGATAATAGAAAAAACTACCGTGCAGCTATTGAAGACGAAGTTAATCTGGCACGGCATTACTAAGGATGCTATGGATTGGGTCCGCGCCGGTACTTCATGCCAAATTTCAAAAGTACATTGACACGTGAATTCAGGACTGGGCACCTATCCCTCAGCGTCGTTTTGCCCACATGCACAACGAAATAGTAGGTACCCTAACCACAAAACAAGAACACGGGTTACCTGTTTACCAGCATTGACCACTCCACTCGTTGGCCTGAAACCATACCCATACAAACTGCAACATCCACCTTATTTTCTGGGTGGATAGCGAGATTTGGTATCCCTGAGCATATTACTTCTGACAGGGGTACCACATTCACCTCTCAATTGTGGGCATTATCAACGAATCTCCTGGACATTACCCTACATCATTCAACCGCATACACTCCAGCAGCCAACTGAATGGTTGACTGCTTTCATCGCACCCTCAAAGCAGCTTTGATGTCCCGCTGCAAGGAATCCAATTGGTTTACTCAGCTTCTCTGGGTCCTCCTGGGAATAAGGACCACTCCTAAGGACGCCCTGAATGTCTCGGCAGCTGAAATGGGATATGGCGACCCATTGGTCGTCCCTGCTAAATATTTTTTCCGTCTGCACCCTCCTCCATCAATCTCCAGTGCCTACATCACCTAGAGGGGAAATTTACTTGTATGTAATCTGAGAGTCACTTCATTTTCGGCCAGTATCAGCAGTTATTCCATCGTATCCAAGGGCTTTCCATAAGATGCAGCAAAGCAACACATATCGAAAGATTTAAACATAACAACACGTCCTTGTGTTCACCTACACTTGTAAGCGACCGCTAACACCCACTTACACGGGCCCTTTCCTCGTTATCCGTCGCAAATCGAAGGCTTTCTTAATTAAAAATTGTTTGCAACGAAGACTGGGTCTCCATTGATCGCCTAAAACCTGGGTATCTCCTGCAGGATGACCCACCGACAGATCGCCTCTCTAGGGCAGGGCACCCTATTTCACATGTGTCTCCTTTAGGGAGCAGCCACGTAACGCACATGCATTTCATACACGCTCATACACTGTAATGCTATTGCATTTATTTTATCTCTTGCTATCTCCCACACTGCTAATAGAAAACCCTGATTAAGCTTGCTATTGCATGTTTCATGTTAAAGTTTTTTATGTA
Source organism: Palaemon carinicauda (assembly GCF_036898095.1). Classification (NCBI taxonomy): domain Eukaryota; kingdom Metazoa; phylum Arthropoda; class Malacostraca; order Decapoda; family Palaemonidae; genus Palaemon; species Palaemon carinicauda. The sequence goes on from NC_090768.1 coordinate 43,386,124, forward strand.
ATTATTGCTTCTATTGTTTGTAGATAAGCTTGTTATCTTGTCTGAATAACGCAGTTACATTCACGTCGCTTTTCTGTTAGGACCGAAAAGCAGCCTTGCCACATCCTTTATTATTCTGCTTTCAAATGAAGCTATAAATTACGCTAATTAAAGAGCACATGCAACGACATGCTGCTTGGTAGTATAATAAACTTTGTGGTAACTTTATATGCATTTTAAATTATACGGACATTAAATATAAAAAAGTTAAAAAATAAAAGGTTTAGAACAAATAAAAAAGGGGGCATAATTTCCGTAACCTTATTTATAACCTCCAACGTGTTACAGAAAAACTAATTAAGATTCCATTTCCTTAGTATCCGGAAGAGAGTAGGGGATAGGAAAAGGGAGACAGCAAAGTTAATGAGCACTTGAACCTCAAGAAACAACAGGAGAGAAAGACCGATGAGAAAGAAGCAAAATTACATTATAAGGAGTTACAGGAGACTTAAGGACACTTGAGGAAGTAATTGTTGAGGATAAGAGGTTGACCGTCGCATGGAAAGATGTCACCACTTGATAGGTTTACAAGAGAAAATACTATTATTACTAGCTAAGCTACAACCCTAGTTAGAAAAGAAGGAGTTACAGGAGACTTGAGGACACTTGAGGAAGTAATTGTTGAGGATAAGAGGTTGACCGTTGCATGGAAAGATGTCACCACTTGATAGGATTACGAGGGAGAATATCATTATTACTAGCTAAGCTGCAACCCTAGTTAGAAAAGCAGGATGCTATAAGCCTAAGGGCTCCAACAGGCAAAATTACATTATAAGGAGTTATAAGTAGTCTTGAGGACACTTGAGGAAGTAATTGTTGAGGATAAGAGGTTGACCACTTGATAGGATTACGAGGGAGAATATTATTATTACTAGCTAAGCTACAACCCTAGTTAGAAAAGCAGGATGCTATAAGCCTAAGGGCTCCAACAGGCAAAATTACATTATAAGGAGTTATAAGTAGTCTTGAGGACACTTGAGGAAGTAATTGTTGAGGATAAGAGGTTGACCACTTGATAGGATTACGAGGGAGAATATTATTATTACTAGCTAAGCTACAACCCTAGTTAGAAAAGCAGGATGCTATAAGCCTAAGGGCTCCAACAGGAAAAAATAGTATATTATAGAAACAACGGTGAATGTGTTACAAAGTTGCTAAGAATTGTATGAGCAAGATATCTCCAGATGTGGGAAAGATTTTACTTAAATCCTTATTATTACTTGCTAAGCCACAACCCTAGTTAGAAAAGCAGGATGCTATAAGCCTAAGGGCTCCAACAGGAAAAATAGTATAGAAAAGAAACAACGGTGAATGTGTTACAAAGTTGCTAAGAATTGTATGAGCAAGATATCTCCAGATGTGGGAAGGATTTTAATTAAATTATTATCATTACTTGCTAAGCTACAACGCTAGTTGGAAAAGCAGGATGGTATAAGCCTACGGGATCCAACAGGGAAAATATCCCAGTGAGGAAAAGAAATAAATAAACTACACGAGAAGTAATGAACAATCAAAATAAAATATTTTAAGAATAGTAACATTAAAATAAATCTTTAATATTTAAACTATAAAATTTAAAAAAAAATGGAAGAGAAATAAGATAGAATAGGGTGCTTGAGTGTATCCTCAAGCAAAAGAACTCTAACCCAAGACAGTGGAAGATCAGGGTACTGAGGCTATGGCACTACCTAAGACTAGAGAACAATGGCTTGATTTTGGAGAGTCGTTCTCCTAGAAGAGCTGCTTACCATAGCTAAAGATCTTTTCTACCCATATCAAGAGGAAAGTAGCCACTGAACAAATACTGTGCAGTAGTTAACCCCTTGAACGAAGAGGAATTGTTTAGTAATTTCGATATTGTTAGGTGTACGAGGACAGAAGAGAATGTGGAAAGAACAAGCCAGACTATTCAGTGTATGTGTGAGCAGAGACAAAATGAGCCATAATCAGAGAGAGGAATCTAATGTAGTACTGTCAGGCCAGATAAAGGACCCAATAACTCTAGCGGTATTATCTCAACGGGTGGCTGGTGTCCTGGCCAACCTACTATTTACTACTACTGAGAGAATTGTTCTCTACTACCTACTACTACTGAGAGAATTGTTCTCTACTACCTACTACTACTGAGAGAATTGTTCTCTGAAATAAACATAAAGATGAAAGAGGTAACTGTAAGACTTGTAAAAACATACCTTTACTTGGTATGCCAAAAAAGATGTATGGAAGAATTTTCATTGAGAAAGTAGGTCGGAAGATAAAACGATTCATAGGCGAGAAGTAATGTGATCCTGAACAAAGATAAGGTGTTTGGACCAAGCGCTTGTTATAAAAAAGTTGTGTAGTTGTGGGAGGAGATTGCTAGTAAAAGGCAACCAGATGAATGTGGTATACTTACACTTGTGGAGGTGTATCAGAGTCAGGATATTTGAATATACACACATTTACACGCACACATATATATTTCTCTCTCTCTCTCTCTCTCTCTCTCTCTCTCTCTCTCTCTCTCTCTTTTATATATATATATATATATATATATATATAAATATATATATATATATATATATATATATATAAATATATATATATATATATATATATATATATAATTTACTATAGAACCACTCTTTGTGGTAACGGCTCATTACTGAAATAAATGTATCCAACCAAGCAAAAAATAAAAAAAAAAAAAAACATCACATGCAATGCTCAGTTTCACGAGGCGACCTAAAAATTCCCTCTTTCCATCAAGTGATGATTTTCCGGATAGATTTTACGTAGCACCTTGATCTTTATACCGATGCTGATGCCCCATTCCGACGGCCATTTTATATCCACAGCTTTATATGTATATGGCGGTCATATCCGGTGGGGGAATGGCCCTGATAGGAACCGATTGCCCGACTGTTATATCCACAGTCAGCACTGAGACACAAGAAAAGATGACCTGTATCATCTATGGGATTTTCCATCAAGTCAAATGGCTTCCTTCGCTTGATCAACGTGGCCATACGTTTGCTTTCCGAAGACGATGGGTTTCTTCCGTTCATAAAGGCAATGCGTTTCTCCAATGAAGGGATAGGAAAGGCAATCGTCATCAGTTGGGAGATTGCAGGTTTGGAAGTTTTCTGATCTTGGGATTCGTGAGAGAGAATTATTGCGTTTTAGGTTTTGATTACTGAAAAAGACTCAAGTGGGACAGACTTCAAACTACATGAAATAAAGAAACTCGCTCTAATTTATAAAAATTCTTAACTATAGTCCATTTCTTTTAGCGATGCATATTTGCACCGACTCGCGGCGGTACCCTTTTAGCTCGGAAAAGTTTCCTGATCGCTGATTGGTTAGAATTATCTTGTCCAATCAATCAGCGATCCGGAAACTTTTCCGAGCTAAAAGGGCACCGCTGCGAGTCGGTGCAAATATGCATCGCTAAAAGAAATGGACTATAATAGTTACAATAACAACACTGGCACGATTAAAGCCAATACATCCCACTACAACATGAAAAAGATGTATAATGCAATGATGGATATATTACTTGTATAAGGTTGTGGTGGCGTATTTGGTAACGTCCCTAACTAGTGATCACCAGATTGGGGTTCAAATCCCACTCAAAAACTCGTTAGTTTCTTTGATCGCTGCAACCTCACCATCCTTGTGAACTAAGGATGGGGGTGGTGGGTTTGGTGAGAGATTTTAGAAAGATCACTCACAACAAACCAACTTATCATGGGTGACCCAGACTAGTACAGCTTTGCTGATAATAGCGATACACAAACTCTTTCCCCATATTAAGGTATCCAGACGGAGAATTGATATATATATATATATATATATATATATACATATCTATATATATACACACACACACACACACATATATATATATATATATATAGATAAATAGATAGATAGATAGATAGATATGTATATAAGTAAAAGGCTCCCCCAATTAAAGAAAATCAAAACAAAAATATATTTAATGTTAAAAAAGTCCATCGAAAAAAAGGCAAGGTGATAAAAGCCGACTGGCTTTCCGAAAACCTTGGCTCCCATGAATCCCCTGAAGGAACTGGAAGAGGAAGGATATAAATGAATTATGACGTCATAAATTTCTTAGGATTTGCAAGAGGACGGTCAAAAAAGGGGAAAATATTTCGCTAAGCTCACCTTATATCTCTTCGCGGGATGGGATTGCTTCCGGGTATGTCAATATCGACCAAGTCTAATCTGAAACAGAAAAGAAAATAAGAATTATAGATTATTTTGATGATTATCAGAGAAAAAGACTAAATATCATATCTAGAAAGTTAAACTTCAAATGCCCGATCGTGGATGAAACCCCTGTGCAGATATTTTCCATTAGCCACAGAATGTATATATAAGTTGAATAATTGAGGAATATAAAGAGTATAATTTCCGTTAACAATCTTAGGCATCTCGTCTCTTCTTCGGTATGGAAAATACTGTTTGAGATAATACATTTTATTGCCTTAATTTCAATTTTTTTTTTATTAGCCCTTCATATCCCTACTCAGAAGAGCCACCAGTCGCACGTTTAACCCTCTCATGCACTCTGAACCAATCAACTCTATCCTGCACGCATGTAAATGCTACTAAGATATTAAGGTCATTTCTTTCCAATACCTCATTCGCCCCATCTATCCAGACCTTTATAAGTCTTATTCCTCACAGGACCCCCTCCATCTTAAAACCTCTGTATTACAGTCTCTTGGCCAATCTTTTCTTATCCATTCTTTCCATATTACCAAATAATCTAGAAAGTATCCGATACTAAACCTTCTATCTCTTTTTCTAATAATTTTTCATTTCTTAACATTTCAGTTTTTGTTACAAGTATCATGCAAATAGTTCACCTCATAAACCAAAGTTTCCTTTAATCCGCATTTAATATCCATATTTCATTTCCATAACAAACCTTATTAAATGTGATCCACTTAAAAGTCAAAGAAACAAATTAAAATAAAAGCTAAAATGAATAATTCCATATGCTTCGACGAAGCTCCTCAGGCTTTATTGTTACAATGAATTACAGAATTAGGACTGAAAAAATCTGTTATAAGGGAGTTCGTGACAAGAAAATAAATCTAACAAGGACATAAAAGAAATAGACGAAATATATTCTGAAAAAAATACCCAAGGTGAACATTTACAATTTATAATTTTAAAGGCCACTCATGAATGGCAGAGGCAAGGGACAGTGACAATCCCCTAGATAGCAGGATTATAACCTAGAGGCTGATTATATATACATATGATCAGTGCCAAAGCCTTTCTCCTGCCATGCTACAACCAGGGAGGGTTAGGCAATGGCTGCTGATGAAACTGCAGGTAGACCTATAGGCTCCCCCAAACCCCCATCCATAGCTCACAAGGATGGTAAGTTTGCAAAAACTACAAGAAACTATCGAGCTTGAGCGGGATTCGAACCCAAGTCGGTGATCGCCATGTAGGGATGTTTCTGAGTCCCAAGAGTGATGTCAGACTTCTCTTATCATAAACAAATGAAGTCGAACTGAAATCAACTTATGCTTTAAAATACAAACATACACATGTACATAAAACAAACTCAGTTACTTATCTATTGATTAATGAATTGAACATGTAAAATTACACACGCTAAATATCGCAAAAATAAGTTTGCCTTTAACCTAAATTCTTATTAGTCTTGAACTGATGCCTGAAAATATTGACGAGCTAGTTTGTACAAACAGTCCTCATTTAAAACAATATATTACCGTGATTAGAATTTTGTTGCCATTTATAAACACACGCACACACACACACATATATATATATATATATATATGTGTGTGTGTGTGTGTGTGTTGCCATTTATAAATACACACACACACACACACACACATATATATATATATATATATATATATCTGTTCATTCATTCTTATATAAACAGGAATGAATAAAATTGAAAAATAGGGTAGTATCACCCAAATAAATTTGGACATTTCAGTAACTTGTCAGCTATTTCAGCGACATTTTGTCTGTGCGACTAAAGAAAACCTGGACGCCTTTTACATTACTTTGGCTATTCAGTGACTTTAATAACTTTATAGAACGACGGCCTTTCCCCATCCACACTAAATTCAATTTTGCGAACTTAGGAAGTCATTCATTTATCTGACAGTTTTAAGAAAATGCGAACCTCGTAAAACAGGGAGAGGGGGAGAGAAAGAGAGAGAGAGGGAGTGTAGGAAGGAGAGAATGTTTGAGAGAGAGAGAGAGAGAGAGAGAGAGAGAGAGAGAGAGAGAGAGAGAGAGAAGATGTGTGGTAGGGAGAGTGAATATAGGAAGGAGAGGGAGTTTTGGAGAGTTAGAATGTATGAGAGAGAGAGAGAGAGAGAGAGAGAGAGAGAGAGAGAGAGAGAGTCTGTGTGGGAAGGAGAGGGAGTGTTGGAGCATCAGAATGTATGAGAGAGAGAGAGAGAGAGAGAGAGAGAGAGAGAGAGAGGGAGACACAGAAGGAATGGGGGGAAGATTCCCTTTGCTGATGAGATCCCAGAAACGTCACTGTATTTCACGCACATAAAAACGGATGTTCGTTCTTTAGGGAAGTTCTTTCCCCATTGGCTTCTGGAAGGTTTGCGAAGTCAGACGCTGTTAGAGATGATTCCAGTGATTTGAAGTCGAAGTCAAGTTTCGGATAAAGAGATAACATTTAGTTTGTTAATTCTAATAGCCAGGCCTTCTCCATCATGAGGCTCAATACTACACAGTATTCTAGAAGTTTTATTCCAGCTGTTACCAAGTTGTGGAATGATCTTCCTAATCGGATAGTTGAATCAGTAGAACTTCAAAAGTTCAAAGCTGTAGCAAATGTTTTTATGCTGATCAGGCTGACATGAGTCTTTTTATTGCTTATATATGGCATATCTGTTTTGACGTTGTTAATAATTTATATAGGACATCTCTGTTTTGACGCTGTTACTGTTTTCAGAATGATTTATTGTTAATTTATTCTCATCATTTATCTATTTACTTATTTCCTTTCCTCACTGGGCTATTTTTCCCTGTTGGAGCCCTTGGGCTTAGAGCATCTTGCTTTTCCAACTAGGGTTGTAGCTTGGCTAATAATAATAATAATAATAATAATAATAATAATAATAATAATAATAATAATAATAATAATATCTGTTTTTGACGTTGTTAATAGTTTATATAGGACATATCTGTTTTGACGCTGTTACTGTTTTTAGAATGATTTATTGTTAATTTATTCTCATCATTTATTTATCTCCTTATTTCCTTTCCTCACTGGGCTATTTTTCCCTGTTGGAACCCTTGGGCTTATAGCATCTTGCTTTTCCAACTAGGGTTGTAGCTTGGCTAGTAATAATAATAACAATAATAATATCTGTTTTTGACGTTGTTAATAGTTTATATAGGACATATCTGTTTTGACGCTGTTACTGTTTTTAGAATGATTTTGTTAATTTATTCTCATCATTTATTTATTTCCTTATTTCCTTTCCTCACTGGGCTATATTTCCCTGTTGGAGCCCTTGGGCTATAGCATCTTTCTTTTCCAACTAGGGTTGTAGCTTGGCTAGTAATAATAATAATAATAATAATAATAATAATAATAATAATAATAATAATAATAGTAATATTGCCAAAGAGGCTTTTCACTTTATTGGGTACTTCGACGATCAATTACTTTAATAGGTTTCTCTACCATCATATTTCATGTTTGTAACTATAATAACTAATCCTTTACAGACATCAATAAATCTATAAGCTCTGATCACCCAATCTGAAGGAATCACCTAACATAAAATTCTAGCTTTATCTTAAATGTCATATGACTGACAAGTTTTATTAGTCAAATTGCCTGCTCTTGACATTATATCCCTTTATTCTACCTATTTCTTTATTTCTTTCCCTCAAGGGGCTACTTATAGCATCCTGCTTTTCCAACCATGGTCGTAGCTTAGCTGATAATAATAATAATAATAATAATAATAATAATAATAATAATAATAATAATAATAATAATAATAATAATAATAATAATAATGATAAAAATAACAATAATAATAATAACAACAACAAAAATAATAATAATAATAATAATAAATATAATAATAATAATAAATATAACAATAATAATGATAATAACAACAATAATAATAACAATATCAATAATGATGATAATAATAATAATAAAAAAAATAATAACAACAACAACAATGACAATAATAATAATAATAATAATAATAATAATAATAATAATAATAATAATAATATACTCTTATTTCTCTTTTGCTCTAAATCTTATTTTTTTACTTCAGGGCTGTACTAAATTCCAACCATAGTGGACCTTGACTTGAAAAAGATTAGAGCTGTTACGATATTTACTTACCACATTTACCGTTTTTTTTTTTAAGGAAATATGTTTTTAACTTTTCTTTTTAATAATGGGTGCCATAACTTCCCGTATTTAATCGACCTAAGTATAGAGATTGGCCGCTGAACATGGGCAAGTTACAACCCTTTTGTACCACCCGTTTGTCACACGATCGTACATAGTAACGACATTTCTCCTTTTTGTATATATTATCCTTTGTATCTTCGCTCTCCCCTCGCACTGACAGCAACTTGCACGAACCTGTCTGCCTATTTCTCATTGTTAACTGTTAACAGAACCGGTTGCCGGTTGGACAAGAATAGCATGATTGTATTTTGTGACCTTCTAGCCGGGACCTAGTGTGTATATATACTCGATGTGTCTATAATACAGTACTCAGTTGCTTTCATCTCGCCTTTGAGTCCCCTACTCTTAGCAGTCACACTTTGTAGCTGGACTACAGACAGGGACAGGAATGTCTGCCATGATAGTTCTCGCTTTAAATAAAGAAAATATACATTCTGCTACAAAGTGTTATGGTGGCGTGTTGGTAACGTTCTTGCCTGTTGAACGCCAGACTGGGGTTCGAGACCCGCTCAAACTACTTATTCTTTTGATCGCTGCAACCTTACCATCTTTGTGAGCTATAGGTCTAGTTGCTGAGTCATCAACAGCCATTTCCTAACCCTCCCTGATCTTAGCTTGGGTGGAGAGGGAGCTTGGGCGATGATCATAAGTATAGTATAATATGGTCAATCTCTAGGGCATTGTCCTATTTGCTAGGGTAATGTCACTGTCCCTTGCCTCTGCCATTCATGAGCAGCCGTTAAACCTTAAACCTTTAAATAATTTATATGATTATACAAAATTTGTATCTATATGATGTCAACAAGAATAATAATTAGCATGGAATAAGACGTAGAAGAAAGATATGAAATTAGCGAATACAGACTTTCATGTGAGAGTGGCGCTTCTTTTGAATGGAAACAAACGTGAAATCAAACATATGAGATTTTTCTCTTGATTTAAAACAATGATGGTCTGTTTCACAAAATCGATTATGACTTGAATGCAGGAAATCGTGGAGAGACTCCGAAATATTAGTGGTGTCTATCAGCTGAATTCTCTCTCTCTCTCTCTCTCTCTCTCTCTCTCTCTCTCTCTCCTTTTAAATGACAATAATGTTATTCTATTTCACAAAATCATTTTCTTCTTGAGTAGGCAGCCGTGAAGAAACTCCAAAAGTTTAGTGTTGCCTATCAGCTGAATTCTCTCTCTCTCTCTCTCTCTCTCTCTCTCTCTCTCTCTCTCTCCTTTAATTGAAAACAATGTTATTCTATTCACAAAATCAATTTTTACTTGGTAGGCAGTCGTGAAGAAACACCAAAATTTTAGTGTTGCATATCAGCTGTTTCTCTCTCTCTCTCTCTCTCTCTCTCTCTCTCTCTCCTTTTAATCGAAAACAATGTTATTCTACTTCACAAAATAAATTTTACTTGGGTAGGCAGTCGTGAAGAAACTCCAAAAGTTTAGTGTTACCCATCAGCTGAATTTTTTTCTCTCTCTCTCTCTCTCTCTCTCTCTCTCTCTCTCTCTCTCTCCTTCTAATGAAAACAATGTTATTCTATTCACAAAATCAATGTTTTCTTGAGTAGGCAGTTGTGAAGAAACTCCAAAATTTTAGTGTTGCATATCAGCTGAATTCTCTCTCTCTCTCTCCTCTCTCTCTCTCATCTCTCTCATTGAATAAACCTCGTCATTCACCGAGGTATTTTCATCAACCCTCCCATCTGGAAACGCAAGTCGCCCACCCACACCCATCACAACTGATAAGAAAAAAAGGAATCAAGTTTCCGGAGACAGAACTTCAGTGATACAGCGACTGTTAAATGTGGCTTTTTTCGAAGCCTTGTCAGCCGGAATTTTAAATTTACTTCCATGGAGGACACACAAGTCCAGAGATGGAGAGATAGCCAACCCTTGTACCCCCTTATCGAGAAAATGATAAGAGTCCCCCCTCACCCCCCATCCCTCCCCCAAACTACAACCCTAACACCCCGGCCCCCCTCAAACTTTCTTATCGAGACATCAGTGCCACCGAAATCGACCGTCTCTGGCACCAATGACCGAAAAGCGACTTCATGAAGGACACTTTTTCCATTATTATTAAATCTTTGTACTTCTCTCCACTGTGTAAAATGGCATCTAATTAGCGAGCGGCGATGAACAGATTCCTCGGAGTGGCTTCATTAATGCCCCAATTAATGAGGTGGACCGGTATCGATCAAGTGGCGCTGGCTCTTTTCATCTTGATATCATTTTTCATTTTAAGCCAGGGGAGGTTCTCTCTACACAACATAGGTAAATTGAACTATGATATTAAAGAGAGAGAGAGAGAGAGAGAGAGAGAGAGAGAGAGAGATGATTTTTTAATTCTCTCTCTCTCTCTCTCTCTCTCTCTCTCTCTCTCTCTCGGTATGGCCAGAAATATGGCTCTTCGATGTGTACTTAGTGGTTTGCTTCTCAGTTTAGTGTTTGTGATTCAAGTGAGAGCGAGAGAGAGAGAGAGAGAGAGAGAGAGAGAAATTATTTTTTAATTCTCTCTCTCTCTCTCTCTCTCTCTCTCTCTCTCTCTGTATGGCCAGAAATATGGCTCTTCGAT
>NC_090768.1:43399713-43404713 GCF_036898095.1 Palaemon carinicauda
AAGAGGAAGGGAGATGGTCCCTTCGGAAGCTAAATAAACTTCTATTTTTCATACATTGTGGACTATCTTATTTATCATAAATACACGGAAAATTGTGTATTTTAATTAATATATATATATATATATATATATATATTTATATATATAAATATATATATATATATATATATATATATTTATATATATATAATATATATATATATATATATATATATATTATATATATATATATATAAGCATACATAATCAGACACTTGGTCTTTCTCATATAAGGGAGAAATAAATGAGACCTTATAACTAAGTTGCAACTAAGGCGTATACCGCTTTCAAGATCAACAACGTGCGTGCCTTTGCACAATACGATAAGCCAGACCAGACAATACGAAGGGAAGGTTCTCTGACTAAAAGGAAATCGTGACCATATCCTCACTTCGCTTTCTGGACAAAGAGGTTACCCAACCATCTCCTTCATCGGTGTGGATGTATCTTTTAAAATAACTGTAAAAAGAAAACACAAAAGCACGGACTAAATAACTTATATCTACCGCTTTCAAGCACACTGTAAAGTCTTTTTTTTTTTACTTTCTTCATGAATCAGCATTTTCTCAAAGAGTAAATTCACCCTTAAAATCACTTCCATATGGTAGACCAACAAACACGAGAGCAAAGTAAACTAGAGGATATTCCAACAATAGGTAACACAAAAGAAATGGACATAGCCAGGGCATATAATGAGAATGACAGATAATAGAATGAGTCCCTAGAGATTGCAAAAGAAGCAGGTGATGGAAGAGAAGACGATGGATTGACAGGCTAAGAAAAATTGCGGGTATAGACTGGCATAGAAAGACAATAAATAAACGGGAGTTTAAGGACACGTGTGAGGCTTTTGTCCTGCAGTGGTCTGGTTACGGATGATGATGATGATGAGGTATGTAATGTAACACTACTGAAATTAACGTCTTACATCAGCGTCATTAAAAAACTATAATACAAGCAATTGCAACAAAATGGAGAATAAGCAATGATTACATGGAATAACAAGAGTAATCAAAGATTTCAGACCTCCTCCAAAGAATATCTCCAACAAGTCTACGGACGAAACACTTTTTTTTTCATATGCTGACTCTGGATGAATCTGCATTATCATTTAACTAAAGTCTACGGACAGCGAATCCCCGGTTTCATATGCTGAGTGTCGATGCCAAAAAATGCAAATCCAGATTCATAATCCGGATCCAGATCATCTCCAAAATTTAATGGGGTCGTCCATGACCAAAGATCTATCTGTTGTGGAAATTTCGTCGAAGTCCTTCGAGTAGTATTAACGTAATCTTGTCCACAGCTAGACAGAAACACAAATAAATAAATAAACCAACTCAATTTTTTAACCTCCTTGGCGCAGGATTTGGATTGGATAAGGATAGGGAAGTGAGGAATATGGGGAAAGGAAGAGTACCAATGGATACAATCCAGTTTATAGCCCGAAGACAGGTACTCGGATGGGAAAGAATAAGGAAAAATGGAGAAAGAGAAGTACAGGAGAAGAATAAAAGAGAGGGGCAGACTCTCATGCGATGTTAGATAGTATTAGAAACAGTTTGAGAAAAGAAAAGATAGTCAGAGAGGAAAGGTTTTTGGTTCAATGTCTAGCCCTTGCTGCAGGAGTCTGCTCATCTGACACCTATTTTGATGGTTAAAAAAGGTATGATTGTTGAAAAATTATGATGTCTTGGCGGAGGTAATAAACTAGAATATTAAGACTTTAAGAAGTCCAAATGACTATCTTCTACGTGACTGATCGAACTCACCTCCGAAAAATCTATTAACTTGGATTCTCGAGCCAACTATTTACTCGAGTTGAGAAGCTAAACAAAGATATATCTGAAATGCAAATAGAAGTTTTGAGAGTCAGGCAAATAGCAATGTTAATAAAAGATTTAAACGTTAATAAAAGGATTAAAAGGAAAACCTTTGTTCGGTGGCCACCCACTTGAATGTTGATTTTAAATAATTTTTACGAAATATGTATTATATATATATATATATATATATATATATATATATATATATATATAGTATATATATATATATATATATGTATATTTGTATAAATATATATATATATATATATATATATATATATATATATATATATATATGTATATATAATGTATATATATATGTATATACATAACTACATATACCATACATATATATATATATATATATATATATATATATATATATATATATTATATATATATATATATATATATATATATATATACATATATATACAAACAACAACAACAACAACAACAAATGCAGTTGTTTCTAGTCCCCCTGCAGGAAAAAGGCCTCGACATGTCCTCTTTCATGTCAGGGTTTGGCCAGTTTTTCATCACCACGCTGGCCATCTACGGATTGGTGATGATGAGAGATATGTGTCTGATCGCTTACAGCAAACTAACCTAGTACGGGTGGCAGTACCTTTCCTGATTCTGGTTATACACAAACTCTTTTACTACGTTCAGGTATCCCCATTATATACACCGGTATATATAGAAAGAAATGCTTGAGTCTCACTTCACTAAAAAAAAAAATGAAAAAAAAAATCAATTAAGTACGCCGATTTTGTAAATGTAAATCCAATTCTGCTTTTACTGGCATGTAAAATCATGTCCGCAAGGGTTGCTGTGGCCTGATTGGTAACGTTTCTGCCTGGTGTTTGCCAGTCGGGGGTTCGAGTCCCGCTCAGACTCGTTAGTGCCATTAGTGTCTGCAACCTTACCATCCTTGTGAGCTAAGGTTGGGGGGTTTGGGGGAATTTATAGGTCTATCTGCTGAGTCATCAGCAACCAGTGCCTGGCCCTCCCTGGTCCTAGCTTGGGTGGAGAGGAGGCTTGGGCGCTGATCATATAATATATGTTTAGTCTCTAGGGCATTGTCCTGATTGCTAGGGCAATGTCACTGTCCCTTGCCTCTGCCATTCATGAGCGACCTTTAAACCTTTAAACGAAGTCGTCGGAGACATGTTACAAACATGTTCATAATTCAGAAAAGAGCGAACGTGTCCAAAGGGGTAAGTCGCAAAGTAGGTGGGAAATATAATGATTTGTCTTCTACACTGTTAAAAATTTGCCGTAAAAAACGGCAAAAATCCTGGGATAAATGTTGCCAGGCATTTACCGTTTTAAAAAATGATATATTAACGTTAGGGGGTGATATTACGGTCACCAACCCGTATAAGATAATACCAAAATAGTGTAAAAATTACAGTCGCCTGTATTCTACTGATATACGGCTAAGCAAATTATATTTTTACAGAGAATTTCCGATGAAAATTGCTGTTTTTTAACAATATATGTAGTGCTACTTAAAACGTGGGTTTTTGAGTGTCGGTATTTTACGCACTTTCGTCTACGGTTTAACCGTACAGATTCTATCGTTCAATTTAAAGTAAATTCAGAGACCCACACAAACAAGCACACATATAATATCACAAACAAATCTGCATATATGCAATGAACAACAAGGAAAAAATAAACTACTAAGCGAATTCCAACTTGTTTCGTCTTCTAGAAGATGTAGAGACGATACTAGTCTTCAGTTATTATTTTAACTTTTTCCTTGTGGTTCATTGCATCTGATCATCAAACGGTCCAGTTAGTTTTACATTCACACACACACACACACATTATATATATATATATATATATATATATATATATATATATATATATATATATATGTGTGTGTGTGTGTGTGTGTGTGTGTATATGTATATATACATATATATATAAATCACATATATATATAAATATATATATATATATATATATATATATATATATATATATATATATATATATATATATATATATATGGATAAGCCCCAAGCATAGGGAATGTGATCCTAACCACTAAAATTAAAACAATGTTATCATTCGAAGTCATTTCTTAGGATCCTTGAAACGGATCAATATTATCAGCTCCTTAATGAGAGTAGCCTCAGGTATATGACCTTTGTCACGACAAGTGCTCCTGTAACCGGGATGCATCTCATCGAATAATATGGGGGGGGGGGCCCAATGGTGTTTTTTTTTTTTTTAAATCCTAAGTAGCTAAACAGACCATACTTGACATGACGGAGAAAGTAAGGCAGATACTACAAGGAAAAAAAATATCTCAAGTGCTTGCAATGAAAGACCCATGTCTAAAGTTTAAAAGTAAAGATTGAAACACTGATTTTCTCATAAATGAAAGTATAAAAGGATTATTAAATAATGAATAGAGCTAATGTGGAAGGTGTTGAGAATGTATGCTGTAGAAAATAAGTTATTGAGAAGAATGAAACATGTTTTATGATGGACGTTATGTCTGTGCTAGAATCTGTATACAGGAGTGACTGGTTAAGTTTGAAAGTGGGGATATGAAAAGATGTATTATGTTTTCTTGGCTGTTCATTATCTTAAAAGATGGACTGATATGAACTACAGAATTCCATCACGTATATAGTGGAGAGGGTTGAAGATGATACTTTACTGTTTAAGGAAAGTGAAAAGAAACTGTAGAGAGGAGTTAATGAGTCTGAAAGTGTTTGCAAGATGCAAAAGGAAAAGGAAGAGATTAAATATTGGCAAGATGGTGAATGAAACCCAGGGCGATGGAGAAGTGAATGGTAATACAAATGGTGAAAGAATAGAAGATACATATTCGTATGAGTATTTAGAAGTAAATATAATAAAAGATGGTTTGTTGACAGAAGAGATAAGTATAGAATAACAAGGCACAAAAGACATATAATGGGAGAATGGAAGACAAAAGATGGACACTGTCGAGATTAATTTCGAAAAAAATATATATATATATATTAACTAGATCTAAGCAGAAAACATAATTAGTAACAAACAAATAGACATAGTTAAGACGAAATGTCAAGTATATTGATTATACGTGACCAACAACAACTAAAAGTAAAAAAAGAATAAATAGAA
>NC_090768.1:43409713-43414713 GCF_036898095.1 Palaemon carinicauda
GCCGAAAAAAAAAAAAAAAAATTCTTCTGGGGACGAGGTGAAATCCTTTACTTAAAAAGTCGAACTGAAGAACATGACCTGGGTTCTAAAAACAGGTATTCCGAGTGGGAATAACAGAATTATATTTATATGCATAAGAACACAAATATTTATTTTCAGATATTTTACTTTATCATGTTTATATGCGGCCATTTCTCATGCACTAATAAGTTAAATCTGCTTTTCCACTGAAAACCTATTTCAATATCGAAAAGTTAAAGAGTTCATTGGGATTAGTCGAAAGTTTAACATAAATCTAGTGATTGTGAACAAGATAAGCACCTTAAAGGGGAGTTCAAATTTTGCTTAATATATATATTGAATTATCTAATCTATAAGTCCGTTACATTGAGATATCTATATAATTATAGTTAACTTGTATATATATATATATATATATATATATATATATATATATATATATATATATATATATATATATATATATATATATATAGTTATTTGTTACGATAGTTTTCAAATTTTTTAAAACATTACTTATTTTGATATTGGTTACACTTCGTTTTGTGACGTGATTAAAGAGATTAATTACAAGCTTCATAACAATATTATTAACATTACATTAGAATAAGGGACAATGGAACTTTGGTAAATTTAGATTGCTATTTACCTTTTGTAATGAAGTCTCTTATAACCTTTTTACTGTCGATAATCTTTGTTCCCCCAAAATGATTGGGTCATATTTAAATATCATTATGACTTTTGAATGTGTGTAAACTTTCAGTACCCCTTGTTTGGTCCTATTTTTATAGAGTAATTTCCTTTGTTGATACAGTATATATATATATATATATATATATATATATATATATATATATATATATATATATATATATATATGTATATATATTTATCTATATCTACATACATATATATATATATATATATATATATATATATATATATATATATATATATATATATATATATAATTTCCTTTGTTGATACAGTGCATATATATATACATATAAATATATATATATATATATATATATATATATATATATATATATATATATATATATGTATATATATACACTATCAACAAAGGAAATTATATATATATATATATATATATATATATGTATGTAGATATAGATATATATATATATATATATATATATATATATTATATATATATATATATATATATATATATATATACACTGTATCAACAAAGGAAATTACTCTATAAAAATAGGACCAAACAAGGGGTACTGACAGTTTACACACATTCAAAAGTCATAATGATATTTAAATATGACCCAATCATTTGGGGGGAACAAAGATTTTCGACAGTGAAAAGGTTATAAGAGACTTCATTACAAAAGGTAAATAGCAATCTAAATTTACCAAAGTTCCATTATCCCTTACTCTAATGTAATGTTGATAATATTGTTATGAAGCTTGTAATTTATCTCTTTACTCACGTCACAAACCAAAGTGTAACCAATATCAAAATAAGTCATGCTTTAATATTCATTTAAAATAAACACCTCATTTCATTTGAAAACCATCGTAAGTCTGGCAACAAATAACTACTATTATTCATTGATGGGTTTACCATTATCCACATATTAGGGTTATGGTGGTCTATTGAAAACGTCCTTGCCTCGTGATCTGCTGGACTGGGGTTCGAGACCCGCTCAAGCTTAATAGTTTCGTTTAGTATCTGCAACTTCGCCATCCTTATGAGTTATAAGTCCTCAGCAACCATTGCCTGGCCCTCCCTGGTCTTATATTGGATGGAGAGGCGGCTTGACCGCTGATCATATGTATATATGACCAGTCTCTATGACATTATCCTGCTAGGATATTGCCACTGTCACTTGCCTTTGCCATTCATGAGAGACCTTTAAACCTTTAGTCGTGTGTGGAAGACATCGCTTCATCAGTATATAGATATAAAAACCATTCATCGTATGAAATGCAATGCAATTGCATTCGGTAAAATCAAATTTTGCAAGTGTCTAGCAAGTTTAATCATTAAAACCGCAACACATGTTAGTTCAGAATAGCCGACTGTTTTTTACAGTACAGAACTAATTAAAGTACAGGACAGGTACAATTAAAGCTAATTTTCACTGCAAAGAGAGCGATCTCTCGCTTGTCAGAAGACAAAATATTGCAAGAGTCGGGGAAACAGATAGAGGGAGACTGTTTCAAAGCTTGCCAGATGCAGGGAAGAAACGGCAGACGAATCTAGAGATCCGAAAAATTAATTTTGGAGAGGAACTTATTTATTTAAACAAAATTTTATCATTACTTCAATGAAACTTGAATATTTGAGGGAGGAATACCATCCTTTCGCCGAAAATCTCTTCGAAGAAAATTACTATAAAAATACATAAGAAAACATGTTTCTATGCATAGCCAATATTGTGAAGAAACTTAATGTTCTTAAGACGCAAGGAGTACTGATTTCTCCTCATAATACTGAAAATCAAGTATCAAAATAGTAATGTCAATATCCAGTGAAAATACAAATCACTAAGGTATAAAAACTAACAAATGTCACAATGCTGTGACTCCCATTATAAAAGGCCAAGACTAGCAATGTTTGAAGCTCAATTTTTCAATGAACAATAAATATTTTAGAAAAAATAAATCACTTTTATATTAAATACACCTTGATATTATGAAATTCACGCACTAATGATTAAAGCAAGTCTCGGGAACTAAAGTGAAAAATATTACTCACAAACTTGGTTTATTTTCCTTTCTTTTCCATCCAGATCTTTGGACGTCGTTACTACTCAGACTCATTCCCATACGACTTCAAAATATTTGTGTCTGTAACATTAGGCCATTTATAAGTCTGAGACCTTAACCCTATGGATAACCTTCACATTCTAGCCAAAGAACGCCAATCTGTGTCTCCCTTTAAACAAAATGAACTAACTACTGTCAAAGTTTGGAAAATGAAATGGAAACCATGACATTAGGTCTGCTTATACGAACAATAGCTGTTGTACCCATCTCCCATGTTACAGAGTAATTCCCACAAAAATATCAATATCCTCTTTAGCTAAAAATGGATACAAACAATGGGAGTGACTATATTGGATTTTGATCGGAAAAAAATTGCAATATCTCCTTTAAGCCATCACAAAAGAAGATAAACTTCCAAAATAATTTGTTTATTGATATTATTTTACTACGTTACCAATCTAGCCACGTATAACTTTGTGAACCAGTATACAAGTGTCTGGAGATATATATATATATATATATATATATATATATATATATATATATATATATATATATATATATATATATATATATATATATATATATATACATATATATATATATATATATATATGTATATATATACATATATATACATATATATATATATATATATATATATATATATATATATATATATATATATATATATATATATATGTATGTGTGTGTGTGTGTCACGTTGAGCGAGGAAGGAGGGAGGGAGGAAGGGAAGTAGTCATACCCTGGGAAGAGGGGTACCCCGAGATATACATTCGGAAACCACAATCTTTCACAAACATCCGAAACTGCCGTGTTGTACTTATGAAAGCGAGAAAGGGTTGGAATGGTTGAATCTCTGTGTGTATGCGTCTCTATTTCAATATTTAGCCGTCATTTTTTGACGAATCACGTACACTAGTAATAAGACCTTCGAAATAAAATTCACAGGTAATATGATGAAGTGTAATCGGGATTAAATTGAAGTGTGAAGTGACATACTATGCTGAAAACTGTTACGTGAACTCTTGGTTATCAAGAGGCCTGGGTAACCAGCGATATAGATTTTCAATATCCTTTCAACTCATGTAAACTTGTAATAGTTTGGGGATAGTGAAATCCTGGAATTAACGTCCGTAGACTTCTCCACCGTTAAAAAATGTACAGTATCCATGAATTTAGATAGTCAATATGCTTCACACTCGAAGTTTCCAGCTTAAAACAGGGACAAATCGTTATGATTTTATTAACGGAGATTAATATTAAAATGTGTATTTTTTTAAATGTACATATTCCATGAACTTAGATAATCAATATCCTACACCCTCGAAGTTTCCAGCTTAAAAGAGGGACAAATTATTTTGATTTTATTAGGAGATTAATATTAAAATGTATTTTTTTTTTTCAAATGTATATATTCCATGAAGTTAGATAGTCAATGTACTTCACATTCAAAGTTTCCAGCTTAAAACAGGGACATATTATTACGATTTTATTACGGAGATTAATATTAAAATATGTATTTTTTTTAATGTATATATTCCATGAACTTAGATAGTCAATATCCTTCTCACTCGAAGCTCCCACTTAAAACAGGAATAAATCCTTATGATTTTATCTACAGAGATTAACATTAAAAATATTTTTCTTAAATGCATATATTTCATGAACATAGATAGTCAATATCCTTCACACTCGAAGTTTCTAGTTTAAAACAGGAATAAATCATTATGATTTTATCAACAGATATTACTAAAATTTGCAATTATTTAAATGTTCCTGCTACATTTATCATCAAAATAACTAAAACTTGTCGTAGGATTACGAAAACTTACATCATCCATCTTCTGAACTGTTTTCCGTTACTTACCTTCCTCATTAGCCAGATGCTTTGCTCCCTGAATATAAATATCATCACTAATTAAGTCGGTTGATCAGCTCATTTTATAGATCATTCGCAAAATACTAGATAATTGATCATCCAATTAGGCAAATTAAGTTTTTATGGAGGGAGGAGGGATTAAAAAAAAAGATGATAATTTGAGTCGAAAACATGTATTCTATCATAGAGTAATGAATGAAACCTTCAGGTTAATTAAATCGAATAGATTAATATCCTGCGTCGGAGCAAAACAACAAGAAACCTTAATCACAGGCGATATCTGCTTATGCGAGGCAATCCGGTTGCGAAAAACAAAATAATGAGC
>NC_090768.1:43422213-43449713 GCF_036898095.1 Palaemon carinicauda
AAAAAAAAGAAAAAAAAAACAGCATCTTTTGGAATTCTTGAATAGGGAATCGCCGGCCCCACGGAAAAAAAAAATCAGAA
Organism: Palaemon carinicauda; assembly: GCF_036898095.1. NCBI lineage: Eukaryota > Metazoa > Arthropoda > Malacostraca > Decapoda > Palaemonidae > Palaemon > Palaemon carinicauda. The sequence goes on from NC_090768.1 coordinate 43,422,294, forward strand.
AAAAATGTGACTTCCTAGAAATGGTGCTGTTCAGGGTGGTAAAATACGCTTAAACTTTATATGTGAAAGTTTATTAAAACCCAACTTCCCAAGGATAGAACATAATACACACGAGAAGGGGGAAATACTGTAAATGTAGGTTGTGTATGATAGCCATCTATTTAATATATAAATAAACTGAATGTATTTATATATATGTATATATATATATATATATATATAGATATATATATATATATATATATATATATATATATATATATATATGCAACAACAACAAATACTGCCGTTTCTGGTCCACTGCGAGACTAAGGCCTCAGACGTCTTTATTCATGCCTGGGGGGTTTGACCAGTTTCATCACCACGCTAGAGAGTGCAGATTGTTGATGGTAGGAGACTTTTGTCTGCTCGTTCACAGCAAACCAACCTAGTATGAGTGGACCTGACTAGTACAGTTTTGCTGATCGTGGCGATGCATAAACACTTTCAAGACACAGACAAGGTTTTAACCGCATCAAATTCCCTATAAAAATGAAAATCACTCCAATACTTGTCTGCTGAATCGTGGAAGAAACTCCTGTGCGGAAAACTGCCAGAATATTAGTACCTTCATGGAACCGCACTGGCTCACCAGTAGTGTGTCCCATACCACCCTAACCCCATAAACCTTTAAACCTGCGCTTAGTGGATATTGAGGTACCTGCTTTCTAATGTTCCTTCTTCCAAATCTTTCCAGCCTATTTCATGTCTCTCGCCTACTCCCTCTTAGGAGCTCTGAGCTATTTTATTCACAATTTTGAGAATTACGCATAAACACACACACACACACACTATATATATATATATATATATATATATATATATATATATATATATATATATATATATATATATATATATATATATATATACTGCTACAGAGTTACTGTGTCCTTTGACTGGCCAGACAGTGTTATATTGGATCCCTCTCTCTGGTTACGGCTACTTTTTCCTTTGCCTACACGTACTCCGAAAAGTCTAGCCTATTTTTCCCACATTCTCTTTTGTCTTCTTCGCTCAAGGGGTTAACTACTGCACTGCAATGGCAACTTTCCTCTTGGTTAAGGAAGAAGAGGCTCTTTAGCTATGGTGAACAGCTATTCAAAGAGAAGGACGCACCAAAATCATATCATTGTTGTCTAGTCTTGGGTAGTGCCATAATCTCTGTACCATAGTCTTCCACTGTCTTAGGGTAGAGTTCTCTTGCTTAAGGGTACACTTGGGCACACTATTTTATCTTATTTATCTTCCTTTCTTTTTTGAAGTTTTTATAATTTATTAATTTTAATGTTGTTACTGTTCTCAAAATATCTTATTCTAATTGTTCATTACTTTTCTTGTAGTTTATTTATTTCCATATTTCCTTTCTTCACTGGGCTATTTTTTACCTTTTGGAGCCCTTGGGCTCAATAGCATCCTGCTTTTCAAACTAAAGTAGTAGCTTAGCTTATAATAATAATAATAATAATAATAATAATAATAATAATAATAATAATAATAATAATAATAATAACTAAAGTTTGGATGAATTAACCGACAAGTCAAAATAACCTTTTGAGGGAATGTCTTATAACCGGATAAATAATAGTTTTTTTCGTTTGCAAACCGAGATCAAATAAAAACATACTTTACAAGATATTGCTAGTACAAATTGAGAAATCAAAACAAATTTCAAGAAATGCCTGCGTGGCGAGAGAGAGAGAGAGAGAGAGAGAGAGAGAGAGAGAGAGAGAGAGAGGAGAGAGAGAGAGAGAGAGAGAGAGAGAGAGAGAGAGGTAAAAGTTTCACTTTCCGCTCTTTGTTTTTTTTTTCTTCCTACACCTTACCCTAGATTAATCATCTCGCTCTTCCTCTCCTATCTTACCTGTGTAAGTGTGCGCGCGTGTGCGTGTGTGTGTGTGCGTGTGTCCGCGTGTTAGAGAGAGAGAGAGAGAGAGAGAGAGAGAGAGAGAGAGAGAGAGAGAGAGAGATGTCTGATCAGAGGCACCACATCTAACACCCTGTAGCAACAACATATCGACCGTCACGTAGGCCAACAACATCTTCCAACATACATTAACCTGTCTTTCCTTATTCCTGTTCCGTCTCCACCTCCTCTACTCTCATTTCTGGATTCCAGTCGTCTCTCTGAATTTTCTTTATTTATCTATTAGATACTATTGGACATAATTGATCTCTCTTCCATCTACATATCTCTAATTTCATTCCAAAACTGCATATAATAGAATGAATTATGTACTTATTTAATATTTTTTGATAACTTTTACATAATCAGAATCTTTTTTTTTATGTGTAGTCATCTCCAAAAAAAAAAGAGGATCTATAGTCCGTCACTGGCAGTTGTCCTTTTTTCAAAATCAGTAATTTTGTATATATTGAAGAGACTATGGAGATTTCTATGTTAAATCTTCTGACTATGAGACAACATATCGCAATTACATGTGAATACAATCATTGCGGCATAAGACATACAATAGTTTTTGAAACATAAATAACTGATGAATATTTAGCTGAAATCTAAAATAACAGTATGCGTTACTATACATCTCAAAAATTATTCTGACGACTTGTGCCCACTACCTATCATAGTTTCTGAGATTTACAAAGAAAAGTTGAAAATCTTATGCTACTAAATTGACTAGAATATGGTTCATGGTTAAAGAAATGTGCAAAGTACCGACTCATCAGGCTTAAAAACCCAATCCCCAGTAAAAGTTTGAATTTACATCAACCAGTGGCCTTGATAAATGTATTATGCTAAAATATTTTTTGAGAAAATAATAATCAACCAAATAACACATACCCTGCAAGTTATCAAAATATACGAAAAATATTAACTTTTGACCCTTAAATTTCTATGTGACCTTGCAAAATAGGTCATATTGAAAAAAAATATGGTGCAGTAAGACAGGGCTACTCAGTTATATCAAAACACGATAAAAAATAAAATGAAAAATAATGAAATTTTTGCATTTGAATTGATCTTTGACCTTGAAAAACCAATCAACAAAAATATGTTAGGGAAAAGGAATTGCCAACCCCAATAAATTTTGAATAAAAGAACTTGCATCACAATTAGAGGGGAGAAAAGTTTGACATATGAAATGACCTCTAACCTCAAAAATAAGCTATAATGAAAAAAAATTTGGTTAAGTATTCTCAAACCAGATTTCACAGATAGAGAAAAATATAATCATAACATATAAGTTCACTGTGGCTTGGAGAATAGCCAAAATTCTGGAAACCACATATCCAACATACTGTAGTGTTAAATGCTGATGACCAGAAACCTCTAACAATAAAAGCATATGAGAACTAAAGGAACTAAACTTAATATTTAACCTTATAAGTTTCAAAGCGTCTTGTGGTGTAAAAAAAAAAAAAAAAAAAAAAAAAAAAAAAAAAAAAAAAAAGTATTTATGAGAATAATTACTTACCACCTAGTTTATTTTTATGAATATTAGAGAACAAATAAATACTTTTACTATAACTATAGTCTTTTTATGAGCTGACGGTAAGTATCTGTAAGTTACTCTAATACTTATGTAGTGTAGAAATTGAATGTAAACAGAGAAATACCAATATATTTTTAAAGTGTATTACCACGACGACTGCCCAAAAATATCAACTTAGGAACATAGTCTTATGTAATTTTACTAAATAACGAGACAATAAAACGAATAAATGTACACTTCTTGAAAAATAGAAACGAGTTAAGAATATAGGTGCATAAGCATTTCAGCAACGAATCTTAATTCCACCGTTTGCAATTAGATTCACTGACATCCGCTGCGGAAATTTACCGTCAGCTCCAGAGATACACTATCTTCTCTTCATCATAGAGAGCAAGTGTCTGGTTATATGCTGTATATATATATATATATATATATATATATATATATATATATATATATATATATATATATATATATATATATATATATATATATATATATATATATATATATATTCATTTATTCATTAGTTCACCCCCAACAACAAGAGCTATCTGTTTGGTATCTCCTCGTCCTCGTATAGGAAAGAGGAGTAGTCATACCCTGGTGACAGAGGTTATAGTTAGGAAAGAGGCAGGAGGTGGTAAGGGTTGAATCTGAGTGTGCGTGTGTATGCATACATATCTAAATATCTAGCCATCCTTTTGACTAGCAATAATCCTACAACCCAAAATTATGTTTATTACCCATCCACGTATTATGAGAGTATCTTCCACCACCATAGGACTGAAGAATAAGTGTAGGCCTAAACTAGCCTTGGACCAGTTTGTATCTTCTAGAAAGTACACAGAACCGATAGATACCTTGGTCTGAACTTTTAGACAATACACAATGCCTTTATGGACGGAACAATAGCCTTCAGGAAACCCCACACCTGTACTACTCTCTCTCTCTCTCTCTCTCTCTCTCTCTCTCTCTCTCTCTCTCTCTCTCTCTCTCTCTCTCTCTCTCTCTCTCTCTAACCGCTGGCCCTAATGAGTTATGTAGAATGATTACCTTAACGGGAGGCCATATATATAGTTTATTACTCGAAGACTGACATTTTACAATTGGTACTTCAATGTCCTTTTTATGTTATGGACACACTAATAATAATAATAATAATAATAATAATAATAATAATAATAATAATAATAATAATAATAATAATAATAATAATAATAATAATGGTGATGATGATAATAATAATAATAATAATAATAATAATAATAATAATAATGGTGATAATAATAATAATAATAATAATAATAATAATGGTGATGATGATGATGATACAAATAATAATAATAATAATAATAATAATAATAATGGTGATTATGATGATACAAATAATAATAATAACAACAACAACAACACCAACAACAACAATAATAATAATAATAATAATAATAATAATAATAATAATAATAATAATAATAATAATAATAATGGTGATTATGATGATACAAATAATAATAATAATAACAACAACAACAACACCAACAACAACAACAATAATAATAATAATAATAATAATAATAATAATAATAATAACGTTACTCGGCACAGTCCTATGGTAACTCGCAACGCCTACATATTGACGTAATCAGCGAAGTCGTTCAACTGTTATACCGAAGCCTAAGGAAACTGTCACCCAATTTGGGCAACTTCATTAAACTGCCACGCCTACGCCCACAAGGTACGATGTCATTTGTTCCTTTGACAATAGCCATTTACCCAACCACAGACGTTAAGTTGCATTGAAGCGTAAATTGATTTCAGTACTATGATGAAAGCTGATTGACAAGCTGAACCGGGTATTGTAGTTTATACGTAAAGCGTATCGCTTACACCTACGCAATGTTTATAGATCAAATAGTCATCCCATCTATAGTCAATTCTTTTTAGTGAGGCAGATTTGCACCGACTCGCAGGGGTGCCCTCTTAGCTCGGAAACGTTTGGAGTTTTTACGTAAAGCGCATCGCTTACACCTACGCAATGTTTATAGATCAAATGGTCAGCCCATCTATAGTAAATTCTTTTTAGCTGATTTGCACCGACTCGCAGGGGTGCCCTTTTAGCTCGGAAAAGTTTCCTGATGACTGATTGGTTGGATAAGATAATTTTAACCAATCAGAGAGCAGGAAACTTTTCTGAGCTAAAAGGGCACCGCTGCGAGTAGGGTGCAAATGCTCCTCATTAAAAAAAAATGAGTATAATATTTTCGATCCACAACTGACAGCGATCTGCGCATCGATCCACAACTGATAGCAATCTGCGCAAGGTGTGTCTGTGACGTCACTGCTACACGGGAAGTATAAAATAACTTTTTTTCATAAGAAATTGGTTGAAGTTTCAACTGCGGTAATATTAATCACATATGCATTTTATCGAGAAAAAAAAAAAAAAACTATTACTATTACTATTGCTAGCAAAGCTACAACTCTAGTTGGAAAAGCAAGATGCTACTAACCAAAGGGCTCCAACAGGGAAAAACAGCCCAGTGAGGAAAGGAAACAAGGAAATAAATAAACGATATAAAAAGTAATGAAAAATGAAAATAAAATATCTTTAAAAACAGGTTCTATGTTTATTTACGTCTTATATATAAAAAATCAAATTGAATGTTGTTATTGTTCTTAGAATATTTAATTTTGATTGTTCATTATTTTTCTAGTATGTAGTCTTTATTTACTGGTTTCCTTTCCTCACTGGGCTATATTTCCCTCTTGGGGCCCTTGGGCTTATAGCACCTTGATTTTCTAACTAGGGTTATAGCTTACCTTGTACAGTAGTAGTAGTAGTAGTAGTAGTAGTAGTAGTAGTAGTAGTAGCAATGGGACACAGGAAATCCTAGCACACCTCGCTATAAGAAAGTGCACTGTCACACCCCTACTCCGTAGTGAGTAACTAAACATATAATGCAGGGACGGGTGGCAGAGGCGGGTGGGTAGGGCTATACATATGAACTCGCCGTGCAGTTTGGGTGTTACAGGGTGCAATTCTTCAGAGCAAAGTGACTAGGCATTCCTGTGTCCAACTGTACATCTAGAACCCAAAAATGGGCCAATCCTGGAATCTCGTACTGGGTGACGTCATGAAATTCTAGCTACATTTTAATCCGACCTAAGCTCTGCGTGAAGAGGCCTTTAATTCTATAGACCTTGCATCTACGTTCTTATGACCCTAATAGCTCCATGAATAGTCATAATTTCTCTAGAGTTAGTCTTTGCAACTCTATTTTTAAACATGACAAATTAACAAAGATTAAAATTTAATTTAAAAAATGGGCAGCCAATAAGAGATTTTTAATATCCTAAATTGCAAATTATAAGTTTCTGCTAATGGAAATTTACAGTAAAGGGCCCTTCAGACATTTATTTTCTACTGCAGGTGTCAGTGGCAATCTATTACATAGTCTAATTAAAATATATTAGTATTATTCTCAATATTATTCATAATGAATCTATATTCTTATAGAATAAGTTATCTTAAAACGAAATGGAAATGAAAAAAAAATATCAACCAACAACAAATGAAACTAAATGTATGTAATTAATGTAACCAATAAAAATATATAAATAAGTAAAACTTACAAAAAAAAAAATAAGAAACAAACATGAAAGGACGACGATGTAAAAAAAGTGTTTCTGTGGAGGGGACTAAACCCAAAAGAAAGGAGACCAAGGTACACAAGCTATGGTAGAACCCAGGGTTTAGGAACATCAATTATATAATCATTATATGAACCTTTACTTACGAGGATAGCAAGACCTAAGAAATGACAATTGTAGTTTTTAAGATACATACATAGTACAACCCTCACGAATTTTGACAATCAAATTCTAGGTATTTCTTGACGTTGATAAAATCAATTTAATGTATATATGCAAAATTGATAAGCAGATTCAAACACATCCATAGACATTATGTTTCCAGGTAAGCAAGCACATACATAGACAATTAGAGGGGCACTATTTAGAGTGCAGATCTCCGCCGCGGCAGCTTATTTCTTGGCCTTTTGTTCGACCTTGACCTTTGACCTTAACATGTATTAATTACGTGGATTTTCATACGCTGAAATATGAACCAAGCTTGAAGTCTCTGTAACAACGATGACCAAATTTATGGCTAATTAAGTGAATTAAGTGACCTTGACCTTCCAAAAATTTAATCATTACCAGCTTTTTACATAATTGTAAATCCCTGCAAGTTTTATTGCTCACATTCACACACACACAAACAAACTCCTTCCAGCTTCATTTTCGGAGGTAAAAACAGTAACAAGTAAAAAAAAAATAATACCCTCATTAGATAATCAACCTCATTAAATTAAAAAGAAAACATTTGGCGGTTGACTTTATATTCAATTATTTTGTGCAAAAGGCCAAAACAATGCCAACGCCACTGTCAGTCCCCGCTGAAGGAAAATAAAAACGCCACGAGGATAATTAACGTTTCAAATTATATTCAGAGAATAATTAACGTTTCAAATTATATTCAGAGAATAATTAACGTTTCAAATTATATTCAGAGAATAATTAACGTTTCAAATTATATTCAGAGAATAATTAACGTTTCAAATTATATTCAGAGAATAATTAACGTTTCAAATTATATTCAGAGAATAATTAACGTTTCAAATTATATTCAGAGAATAATTAACGTTTCAAATTATATTCAGAGAATAATTAACGTTTCAAATTATATTCAGAGAATAATTAACGTTTCAAATTATATTCAGAGAATAATTAACGTTTCAAATTATATTCAGAGAATAATTAACGTTTCAAATTATATTCAGAGAATAATTAACGTTTCAAATTATATTCAGAGAATAATTAACGTTTCAAATTATATTCAGAGAATAATAAACGTTTCAAATTATATTCAGAGTGGCTATAAAAAGGGCAATTACTCTCATATTGCAGTGCCTTGATGTCCGACACATATTTCACGGGGTCAGAGATTCTTCATATTTAGAATTTAACATTCGCCAGTATTTCCGAAAGTGCCATTCTGTTAAAATTATACAGAATATTTGCCTTATGGAAAGAGGTTTTACATTGAACTGATTGAAATTTTAGACAGACATTTTTCCATTAGAAGTCTCTCTCTCTCTCTCTCTCTCTCTCTCTCTCTCTCTCTCTCTCTCTCTCTCTCTCTATATATATATATATATATATATATATATACAAGTATATATATATATATATATATATATATATATATATATATATATATATATATATATATATATACATATATATATATTCAAATAAGCCATATATATTTTTGATATATTAATGTCTGGATTCTCTTAACAACCTCGGGATCACAGACCCAGGCGAAATCTCACAAAGACAAGAGCTTGGCTCCGGCCGGGAATCGAACCCTGGTCGGCAAGCTTATATAGACAGTGACTAACCCACTTGGCCACGAACAAGTGGGTTAGTCACTGTCTATATAAGCTTGCCGACCAGGGTTCGATTCCCGGCCGGAGCCAAGCTCTTGTCTTTGTGAGATTTCGCCTGGGTCTGTGATCCCGAGGTTGTTAAGAGAATCCAGACATTAATATATCAAAAATATATATGGCTTATTTGAATATGAAAAACACGTAAAAATGTGCAAAATTTATCATATATATATATATATATATATATATATATATATATATATATGTATATATATATGTATATATATATATATATATATATATATATATATATATTCATCATCATCCTCACCCGTTACTAGTCCACTACAGAACAAAGGCCTCAGACATGGTCTTCCACTTACATCTGTTTAAGGTCTTTCTTTATCAGTCCCACGCCCACAAACTCCCTTGGTTCGTCGATCAATTGACTCTTCCTTCCTCTGTTTTTTTTTTAAATCACTAGGGACCCATTCTGTTATTCTTAATGTCCATCTATTATCTGTTATTCTCATGATATGTCCATCCCATGTCCATTTCTTCTACTTAGAAGTTGTTAGAATAGCCTCTAGTTTACTTTGCTCTCGTATCCATGTTGCTTTTTTCTGTCTCTTTTGTGTTATTCCCATCATTATTCTTTTCATAGCTCTTTGAGTTGTATCTAGCTTGTATTGTGAGCTCTTAGTAAGGCTCCAAGTTTCTGATACATAAGGACCATCTCATTACATACTTTTCTTTTTAGAGAAAGTGGCATTTTACATTTCATGATCTCATTTTTTGTTTACCAATGCTCTCCATTCCATGCTTATCCTTCTTTTACTTTCGTTCTCGTGTCCTGGGGAAACACTTACTGTCTGTCCTATGTACGTATATTCAATAAAAATTTCTAGAGGCTCGTCCATAACTCTTATCTATTATCTTTCTGCATTTTCACTGAACATTATCTTACGTTTAATCATGTTAATTTTCAGTCCTACATTTCTGTTTTCTCTATTGAAATCTTCTATCGTCTTTTATAATTCCTCCCATGATTCACTAATACAACTCTGTCATCTACAAATCTTAGGTTGTTAAGGTATTCCCCCATTAATATCATCACCATCATCTCCTGTGCCCATTAACGCAAAGGGCCTCGGTTAGATTTCACCAGTCGTCTCTATCTTGAGGTTTTAATTCAATACTTCTCCACTCATCATCTCCCACTTCACGCTTCATAGCTCTCAGCCTTAAAGGCCTGGGTCTTCCAACTCTTCTACTGCCTTGTGGAGCCCAGTTGAAAGTTTGGTGAACTAATCTCTCTTGGGGAGTGCGAAGGGCATTACCAAACCATCTCTATCTACCCCTCACTATGATCTCATCCACATGTGGCACTCGAGTAATCTCTCTTATGGTTTCGTTTCTAATCCTGTCCTGCCATTTAATCCCCATTAATACACACACACACACACACACACACATATATATATATATATATATATATTGTCCCTTCAGGTCTCACATGCCTAATAACCTTTAGTATTCTAATTACTTTCCTTATCAAAGCTAAAATTCAATCATTTTCACTAATAATCAATATTGATCATTTATCCTTCACGCTATATCGTCAATGATAACCAGAAAACTTGAATGATTCTCTCTCTCTCTCTCTCTCTCTCTCTCTCTCTCTCTCTCTCTCTCTCTCAGCTACATACCAAAAGAATTCATAGATTCCGCGAAACTGTCTTTGATACTATTTGCGTAATGCTTCCCTTATCAATTGCTCTCTATCACGATACATTGAAGCAACAATAAGAGTTAAAAATAACTGAAATCCTTTATACGACCGATGAAGATATCTAGTTTGAGAGACCGTCGGCATTTTATAACACTGCAATTTCTTGGTATTCAAAACATGGAAGTAGCCTGAAATTTGTCAGAGACTAATATCTAATTAATCGTCAATAATGTTTGTTACAAAAGTCCGCGTAGGCTGAAAAAACGTATATATATATATATATATATATATATATATATATGTATATATATATAGATATAGATATAGATATATCCCTAGCTGAGTGGGGATACCTTAACGTGGGGAAAGGATTAGAGTATTGCCATAAGCAAAGCTGTACGATACGATGATAGCCCCCCCCCCCCCCCCTCACAATCACCTATCCGCACTGGCCAGCGTGGTGATGAAATCTGGCCAAACCCTAGACATGAATTGATATGTGTGAGGCTGCGTTTATTGTTGTTGTTGTTGATATATATATATATATATATATATATATGTATGTGTGTGTGTGCCATATACCTAATCTCTTTTTAGAGGTGAATGACACCAAAATAGTACAAAGTTATGGTAGATCTCTTGACCTGAACAAACGTGTGGGCAATAGTCCAAAATCGATCTCACCGCCGGAAATTGTTACAGAAGTATTTTCCCATTCGAGCATGGCGTCCATAGATCTATCCTTGGGTAACCGGGATGTTTCAGTGGGAGCTATCAAACTTGAGCAGGATTTGACCGGGCAAAAACTACTGATTAGGAAAATTCCCATTTACAACTAAGTTTTTGATGAAAAAATAATCAATATTTGATACAGTAATCTTTGTTATCAGTTTTGTGAAGACATAATAACAACTTTAATCAAACTATAAACACTGACGCTCATTTTCTTCAAGTTCAGTGATGAAAACGTTAACATCTTAAGCTAAATCTTGTAAGCAAATAATACTTGATAAAATGGAGCTGCATTTCACTTAATTCAATTAAACATATTACTAACTATATACAAAGTTCTTAATTATGTCAGAGGTTATTCGAGAGTAAAAGCTTTTAACCAAACCTGGTTATATCATACACAGTAATTTGTAATAACAAGTTAAAGCTAAACTTAACATATGACTTGTAAGATATACAATGTTAAAAAACTGATTTCAAAACACGGTAAATGTCTGACAACATTTATTCCAGGATTTTTACCGTTCTAAAAACCGATATATTGACGCAAAGGAGTGGTGTTACGGTCACCAACCCGTAAAAGATAATAACAGGTAAAATTACGGTTGCCTGTATTTTACTGAAATGCGGTTGAGAACAGTATACAGTATGTTTACGGAGAATTTACGATTAAAATTACGGTTTTTTAACAGTATACAGGGCAATCCTGACAACTGACTTCTTAACTAAATGTACTCTGAGATTAAGGAAGAGCATGAACAAAAAATACGGTAAAAGAAGCATTTATGACCGAGATGCCTTTGTCATATATATAAAATCTAGGTGGTTTGGGGTGACCAACTCATGAGTTATGAAAACTGACGAAGAATTTTTCTTTCTACAAGCGAGACAGAGATAGAACATCGACATTGTACAGTATTCGTAATTTTTATGAAAAGAGATGGTTAATTCTTTGTGGGATTACCTAGTGTTTTATCAATGAAAGAGATGCTTTGAAATTCTAGTTCATGAACAAACTAATCAAACTGGTTAAACACGAAAGAGAAAAACCTTGGAACAAATTACATATAAAAAGGTTTTCAGCTGCTTGATCAAAAGGCATTCTTTGTATACAAAATATACTCTGCCAGGAATACGTCGCAAACCATATATATTCATATTATCTTTGTAAACACTTTTTAAAAATGTCACACTTTACATACACCAACAAATCACATTATTTGAAACGATGGCTATTCCCATGCAATATACCTGATCAACTAAATGCTTAATAATGCCTCAAAGAAACTCAAATATCTATATGCATAATCATGCCTCCAAGAAACTCAAATATCTATATGCATTATTATGCCTCCAAGAAACTCAAATATCTATATACATAATAATTATGCCTCAAAGAAACTCAAATATCTATATGCATAACTATGCCCCAAAGAAACTCAAATATCTATATGCATAACTATGCCTCAAAGAAACTCAAATATCTATATGCATAATTATGCCTCAAAGAAACTCAAATATCTATATGCATAACTATGCCTCAAAGAAACTCAAATATCTATATGCATAACTATGCCTCAAAGAAACTCAAATATCTATATGCATAACTATGCCTCAAAGAAACTCAAATATCTATATGCATAACTATGCCTCAAAGAAACTCAAATATCTATATGCATAACTATGCCTCAAAGAAACTCAAATATCTATATGCATAATTATACCTCAAAGAAACTCAAATATCTATATGCATAACTATGCCTCAAAGAAACTCAAATATCTATATGCATAACTATGCCTCAAAGAAACTCAAATATCTATATGCATAACTATGCCTCAAAGAAACTCAAAAATCTATATGCATAACTATACCTCAAAGAAACTCAAATATCTATATGCAAACTATGCCTCAAAGAAACTCAAATATCTATATGCATAACTATGCCTCAAAGAAACTCAAATATCTATATGCATAACTATGCCTCAAAGAAACTCAAATATCTATACGCATAATTATGCCTCCAAGAAACTCAATTATGTATCATGTATCCAGCAAACAAACAAAAAAAAAATAAAAAAATAAAAATAATCCTACATAAACATCTAAGCCAAGCAAAATAGGTAAGTGAACAAACACCAGGAGAACATTTCCTGTGGTATAAATCAATCTAACATTAGGAGTATTTAGCTAATTGATCTGATATAACAACCAGGGGACACAACTAGCACGCCCAGGGTCGGCGACCTAGCTAAGGGTCTCCTATTCCCAGCAGATAGTATGGAATTTGATCTGGTCTTCCACTGGTGTAACGTGGTTGGGAAAATACGGAAAAGCCTGGCGCTGTCGTCAACCCTTGTCAATACTTTGATGTTAGTGGTGAAATTTGATACAAGGGGGTCAAAGTTCAGTAGAGAAGAGAGCCAGGAAACCGATATGAATTCCCAATACTTGTAGGAAGAGAGGAGAGTGAGAGAGAAAAAGTTATTTATCATCTGTCAGAGTATTTGCTTTGGGAGAGATGATTTTTTACCAGTAAACAATGACTGTGTGGTAGGCAGTTACAGAAAACCTAAAATTATTATTATTATTATTATTATTATTATTATTATTACTGTGTGGTAGACAGTTACAGACAACCCAAAATTATTATTATTATTATTATTATTATTATTATTATTATTATTATTATTATTATTATTATTACTTGCTAAGCTACAACCCTAGTTTGAAAATCAGGATACTATAAGCCGAAGGGATCCAACAAGGAAAATCGCCCAGTAAGAAAAGGAAATATTGCCATCAATAAACTACCAGAGAAGTAAATAACATTAAGATAAAATATTTTAAGAACAGCAACAACATTATCTGAGAGATTTTTATTTTGGGACAAGTTGATAGTCTCGTTATTTCTCGTAATGGTTATTAAAATCCACAATTATATGCGTTGTATAAAAAGTGCGAAAGCTCCAGCTATCTTTAAATATACAACACATATAATTGTGTATTTTAATAACCAAGATCAACAGACAGAGCATGGTGTTTTATTCAAGTTATTTCTCATAATATTAAATGGTATAAAAAAACACTCAATCAACAAAGGAGGAAACAGCACCAACAATAACATACATAAACAGGTTTTTTATCTTAATTTTTAAATATTCTCTTAAGATAAAAAAAAATCTTGAACATCTCTTAACAAAATTGAAAAAAGATAAATACTGACATAATTAACCTACAGGTTTTTAATATTAATTTTTTAAATATTCTCTTGAGATAAAAAAATCTTGAACATCTCTTAACAAAACAATTAAAAAATATAAATACTCAACATAATTAACCTATAGGTTTTTAATCTTAATTCTTAAAATATTCTCTTGAGATAAAAAAATCTTAAACATCTCTTAATAAAACAATTGAAAAAAGATAAACACTTAACATAATTAACCTACAGGTTTTTAATCTTAATTCTTAAATATTCTCTTAAGATAAAAAAATCTTAAACATCTCTTAATAAAACAATTGAAAAAAGATAAATACTAAACAAAATTAACCTACAAAATAGAAATAACCATTCTAATTCAATTTCCACCAAACACACATACACCAAAACGCCCATTTCCCCTCCCTTTTCCCCTTGCTTTTCAAGGATCTGAAAGCTGACGAAGAAGGCCTACGACTTTTGAAATGGGGCGAGGGGAGTTTTACAGGGACCTGAAAAGGATGGAGGGCGTCGCGCAGGATTAAAGAAAGGGTGGAAGGTTTGTAATTGGGAGACAAGGAAAGAATTCAATGGGAGGAACCAGAGACTGTGGCAGTATTTGCTTTTGCTTTAAGTTTGGACAAGCATTCTTTAAAGGGAGGGGAAGTTTGGGTTTGTGCTTGAACTTATGTGTGTGCACGACAAAATATATATGTATGAATAATTAGAAATGTATATACATATATATATACATATATATATATATATATATATGTGTATATATATATATATATATGAGTGTGTGCACGCGTATACATAATTACATACATACATATATATGTGTATATATATATATATATTTATATATATGTATGTATGTATGTATGTATGAATGATTATGTGTATGTATGTATATATATATATATATATATATGTATATATATATATATATGTATATATATATATATATATATATATATAACATATATATATATATGTATATGTATATATATGTATATGTATATATATATATATATATGTGTGTATGTGTTTATATATCTATATATAACAATACGTGATTATAAGAGTCTCTCTCTCTCTCTCTCTCTCTCTCTCTCTCTCTCTCTCTCTGACACACACAAATCACGCCGAGTCACAAGATAATGCCAAAAGAGAGAAGGGGATAATCAGATCTGGCTGTTGTTGTGGACCCTAAATTCATGAAAATTCGGACCACCGCCATTCACGAGGCCATTGACATCGTCTCATTATTGATGCCTTTGATAGAATCACTCATTTGGCGGTATTATGTAAATATTCCTTTTGAATAGTGAAAATAGTGAAAAAAAAAACTAATCTTATTATATACTTTAGAGTAAGGATTACAAAAGACTCTATAGATACAAATAAAGCTTTTACAAATATGAATAATTTAAGCCATTCAATTTAAATACAAATTAATAATTAAGTACATGGAAAAATTAACTCAATTAACCACCTTTAACTAATACCAACAAAATCCCTTATTGTGCATAATGAAACCAAATATGAGAACATAAGGAAGACCAGATAAAGAGGATGAAGGAAAGCTCTCTCTCTCTCTCTCTCTCTCTCTCTCTCTCTCTCTCTCTCTTCGATTCCTCCTCCTCCTCCTCCTCCTCCTCCTCCTCCTCCTTCCACTGTCTTAATTAACATCAGAACCTGAATCAAATTAAATTTCGCAAGGCATGTGTAGGCAGTCTTGCTGAAAAGAGTTCAGCACTGGTGGCCGAATAGCAGTTGCCTTGACCTTGGTTTGTTGTCTGTGACTGTTTTTACTTATATATATATATATATATATATATATATATGTATAAAAATTTATATACATATATATAAATATATACATTTATATATATATATAAATTTATATATATAAATATATACATTTATATAAATATATACATATTATATATATATATATATATATATATATATATTCATTTATATATAAATATATACAGTATATACAGTATATATATACATTTATATATATAAATAAATATACATATACATTTATATATATAAATATATATATAGGCCTATATATATATATATATATATATATACCTTCTGGTTTCTTTCATTAAATCATATTTTAATTTTGAATAATAATAATAATAATAATAATAATAACAATGTATATACACACGCAAAGGCTAAATATCTTTTGGTTTGTTCCATGGAAGCATATTCTCAATTTAACAATAATAATAATAATAATAATAATAATAATAATAATAATAATAAAAATAATAACAAGAAATTTGAAAGCATTGTTGAAGCAATTCATATTCTCTCGGCGCATTCCTTGTGATGAAATACTTCTGAAAGCATCATCATGGTTCTTGCAAAGGTAGGTGAGTCTGATGCTATTCTGCCAATATGATGTTTCCATGGAGCACAAAAGACTGGGACGGCGGATACTCTTGACATGAACGCTGTTGTCAAAGTCACAAGGTCAATGACTTGGGTGGCATCTGAGTTCAAACGTTATGGCCTAAGCTATAATTGTTAACACGTAGTTGAAACGTTGCATCTAAGGTCAGAGTTGTTTACACTTAAAAGTTCAAACCTTATGACAAAGGTTACAGATAATGTAAAGACACCCAGGCAAATATACACAGAGTCACGTGATCTCTCTTCTTATTCGTATATGATCAGTTTCGCTTTGTACCAAGTCTGTTGGTAAAGACTTCAATCTTATAGACAGAGTAACGATATCAATGTGATTTTGGAAGATAAATTTATTTCAAGGGTCTTGATCAAAGATACTAATGTTGGTGTGCAAACCAATTATGAAGTTTCTATAGCTTATAATTCAAAAGTTATGAAGAAGTTTTAAGTGATGTACAGGTAAACCACCCATACAGATTGACAGTGGAACCATCTCCCTTCCTGTTCATCTGCTCATGAAGGTCTATCTAAATAAAGTTGCTTTTTGCTCCCAAATAGGAAAATTGAAAATGACACTGAAAGACAGACAGGTGGAAAATCTTTCTTCCATTACAACGATGCATGATGGTGTGCGAGCGAGGTGAATGCAACTAAACTTTATCAAACAATCATCGAGTTTATATACAGCCACTTCCGAGGAAGAACGTCACAAACATTCACACATGATAAAGCTTTTGCTATCATGAAAACACAGGATGGCCTATTAACAATGCAGGGAAGAGAGAGAGATAAGATAAAAAATCAAAACTGTTACAGTAAACGAGCGTGTATGAAACACGTGTGGTACAATGGTCTCACCAAGGTTGCCTAAGTAACATGTTTACATGAAATCCCTTCATCTTGGTAGGACGAGCTGCCATCGATGACAAACACACTGATATAGAGAGATAGACGAATAGAGAGGCAAACTTCACTATTGGAATTTATATCACAGATAATTCAAAATTTATTTTCAAATTAAAAGTCACTGGCAAACGGATGAACTACTGCCTAGAATTGTTCCCTCGCATTAAAGTCTAGTTTTGTACAAAGTCAAAACCCCTTTTTAACTATATAGGAATACTTGCGGTGACAAGGTGGGAAAAACGGAAGGAAAAACTATAATCCCAGACGTTACCATCAAGAAAATATAAGTATAAAGGGGAAGGCGCGATTGAAAATCTCCATCAAGGCGATCAGCATAGTTCCAATATCTCTCAACACCATACACATTATTATTATTATTATTATTATTATTATTATTATTAGCTAAGCTACAACCCTAGTTGGAAAAGCAAGATGCTATAAGCCCAAGGGCTCCAACAGGGAAACATAGCCCAGTGAGATTGAGATAAGGAGAAATAATGAACAATTAAAGTAAACTATTTTGAAGACAGTAACAATATCAAAACAGATATTTCATATATAAATCATAAAAAAGACTTATGTCAGCCTGTTCAACATAAAAAACATTTGCTGCAAGTTTGTACTTTTTCATCAAATGCAAGGCCCTCGGAGGCCATTATGGGCCCAATGAAACTGGGGCAAAAAAGATGTGAACTTGGAGCACGATTACTATTGTTGCACAAATACTCCTTTAAAGAGACAACAGACAGTAACACTTCCCTATCGAGCAGGACAATGCCCTAGAGATTGACCATATATGCATATGATCAGCTCCCAAGCCCCTTCTCCACCCGAGCTAGGACCAAAGAGGGCCAGGCAATGGCTTCTGATGACTCAGCGGATAGATCAATAGGCTCCCCGAAACCCACCATCCTTAGCTCACAAAGATGGTGAGGTTGCAGCGATCCAAGGCACTAATGAGTTTGAGCAGGACTCGCACCCCAGTCTGGGGATCAACAGTCAGGGACGTTACCACATCGGTTACCACAAGAAGCAGATTACCACAAGAAGCAGATGTCATCAAATTATATGTTTTTTGACAACCAGCAAGAAGCTTTAGCTTTCTTTATATATTCATGTACCAATAACAACCAGCGAAGGTCTTAATCATCACTGATTCAAATCCCGACTCGCAACCCGTAGAAAAATCTGAATAAATAATTCTCGAACAAAGTGAAACTAAAAATTCATCCAGTAGAAATATTTCGGTGCTATTATAGTATGCTATCTACCACTGAATTTCTATTATAGTATGCTATCTACCGTCGAATTTCTACTATAGTATGGTATCTACCACAAAGTATGTTATCTACCGTCAATATTAATCCTCCCGTTTGATGAGGAATATCAAACAGATTACTTACCACCAGTATGTTATCCTCATTGGACTTTAATGATAGTTTAATAATATTTATTGGCAGGACAACATGGGTGCATAATTATAAGCAGTTTGTAGGGAAACTTTTATTACAAATTATTCAAAGCTCATCATACAACAATGTTACAAGTTAATCAAATGAAAAATCAAATATTACAAAACTGAAAGAAAATAATCTATGAAAAATATTCAATCAAAAATTTATTCTACTACTGCTTGTAAACATATCTTGCATCATTCAAGAAAGCAGGAAATACAGCGTCGCCTTTTCTCAGAACTTTCCAATTGAAACCACCACACTACACACTTCCAGACACATTAAACCAATCAGTGACAGTATTAGGTGATTTCCCAGTTAATTGTATGGTAGTATTAATTGTGGTCTCATAAACAAAATAATAAACCAATTCCAAAATTTCAGAAAGGGGTGGTAGATAGTAAAATCGGCGGTAGATAGCATACTATAATAGCACCAATATTTCTTTGTTTCCTTTCTTCGCTGAGTTATTTTTTCCCTGGTGGGGCTCTTGGGCTCATAGCATCCTGCTTTTCCAAAAAGGGCTGTAGCTTAGGAAGTAATAACAACAACAACAACAACAACAACAACAACAACAGAGAAAAGGACAACCACAGACACAAACCAACCCAAAAAATAACATTTTTGGTAATAAAAAAAAAGTAAAAAAAGAATTCCAAATTCATAATTCTTCGGCTAAGCAGAGTATATAGAAATAAATTATGCAAGATCCCCAGAGATCGTAAGCCTCGGGTAAAAATGCGAACGTCCCCATGAGAGAGAGAGAGAGAGAGAGAGAGAGAGAGAGAGAGAGAGAGAGAGCAGATCAGACGATGCCTGAGTGAGGAGGGGTTGTAAAAGTAGGTAAAGAAGAGATCAAAAAGACGGGGGACAGGGGTGGGGGGGGGGACCGAAGAGGGAGCTCTACCTCAAAACAAAAAGGGAAGAACATCTTTTTGGATAAAATTGAGAGGTGAGCGCGATGATGATAATAATGATAATGATAATAATAATAATAATAATAATAATAATAATAATAATAATAATAACGATTATGATGATGATGATGATGATGAATGATGACAAGGGTGATCCTAATAATAATAATAAAGATGGTAACGGTGAAAATAATAATAATAATAATAATAATAATAATAATAATAATAATAATAATAATAATAAAAATGATAATAATAATAATATCTAAGTCACTATAATCAAAGAAAGAAAACACAATGTATATATATATATATATATATATGTATATATATATATATATATATATATGAAACACACTATTAGAAAGCATACAAATGGAACGAGAGTCCACAAATACTAAGACAAGAAGTAACACACACAGTATGCTTAAACTGACCAAGAAACAATGAACCAATTTGTCGCTTACTAATTAAGAAAGTCATAATTTATGGCATAACAATTAATCCTTGACAGTCATTTTGGAAGAGCTGAGACAAAAGCGTCCTGGCAGGAGAATTGGGTTGGCTGACTTCAGTGAATGAAATTAATGAATAATTAACCGCTTCTTGGCTTCAGAAAATGTATGAAATGGCCTGAAGGTAATCCGGACAAAGCCATGTTGCGTTTCAGCTCCTTTGGCGGGCGGTAAAGAATTCAAGAGAGTTGAATGGGGAACAGACACTTGGATATATATATATATATATATATATATGTATGTATATATATATGTATATATACACATTATAGAGAATATACAATAAATATATATATATATATATATATGTGTATGTATATATATATATATACATATACATACATACATATATATATACATACATGCGTACATATACATATATACACACATTATACAGAATATACAATAAGTATATATATACATATACATATATATATATATATATATATATATATATAATGTATGTATGTACTTTATTGGATTCTAAAATGGATTAAAATAAAAAATATTGATCGCACAGAAAGAGAAATAAATAAAACTAGAAAAAAATAATCTACATAAAAGATTTATTGAAGAGCTAAATAACCCTAGTGAAATTTAGGACCGTCCAACCAGTTGCACGAGTCTTCCAAAAAAAAGAAAGAAATTGGGAGAGAATCGTAAATATGGTGAGTTCCTTCACCATATTTACGATTCTCTCCCAATTTCTTTCTCTTTTTGGAACTCTCTCACAAAAAAAAAATCGTTTAAAGTGAGAGAGTTATGGCAAGAAGACATTTGTTTTGTTTCCTTCAAGGAAATGAGAGACTGAGGAGGAGCCGTTCCAGGTATTTAAAGATAAATGTGCTCTTTCGTTTGTGGTCAAAATAAAGTTATAAATACATTTTAAGGAAAACTATAAGGTAACGCATTAGAAGAAAACTGTTTTGTGACAATTATTGGCCATGAAAGAAAGATAGTGCTTCAAGGAATATGTGTAGGCTTATTGTATCGTATTTAGAAAGCAAACAATAATACTTTTGGTTTCTTATAATTCACTTTAACAAGATAGAAGGAGCAAAACATCAATCAATTCATATAATTTCCTCTACGTCAAAGTTTGGTTGGCATTGGGTAGCCATATCCATTCTGCTCCGTTTTGGTCTCCTATCTGGGTCGACTGGGAGAGCGGCAACCGGGAATTGAATCTCACGCCTCTGAATAACCAGATGAATGCTCTACTTAAAAGACCTCAGGCCACAATAAAAATCGAGAATTTAATGTTTCCGTTAATGGCATATGTCCAAATGAAGTGCTTAGTTCATACTCATTTGGGTAATTGTTTACAACAAGACGCTCTCCATTTACTCCAAAATAATGCAATCCTGCAGTTCTCATCTTTTTGCACAGTAACTAGATGGCTATTTAAATACTGGGAAAGCAATAATTAGCAAGATATGTTGATGAAGGGGGAAGGGGTTATAAAAAGAAAATAGTTCGGTTTCCTCACTAAACGACTTGGAACTGACATGTCAACATAGTCAACCAAACAGAATTCGTTTACTCCTAAAAGTTAATTCATTTCTTATCGGAAATGACCCAAATTTCTGTTTAAAAAGACAATTATCATGTCAATAGCAGGGTGACTAAACTAAACGACATTTACTCTCGGGAAAGAAATCAAGAGAAGCTGGGACGGGTGTTCAATTCACTGGTGATCACAATCGTAAAATATAAATCCTTCTGTTCATTTAACACTTTTATAGCTTTGATTTTAAAGAACTACAACAAAAACACTAATTCAGACGTACCTTGTTTTATAATCTAAAACATGAATGTATCACTTAGTGTCGCAAATATAAAAAAAAACAACTTGGAAGAGTTCCCGCAGAAGGCCACATACAAAACAAGTAGATTTTTTTTAGATCAGCAAGACATCAAATGGTCGTGAGTCTGGCCTATAGAGCTGTTGGATCATAAACATTTATTTTGATGTTTGCAGACACACCGCAGACTAGTCAGCGTTCGGAAGTTATTAGTCTGTTTCCAGGTGAAGATGATTGGTGAGTGACATTTGCAGACTAAACACAAGACGAGGAGCAGATTATCGCCGGCTAAATCATTGGAATAATAGTTGTTAAAAAGTTAATTTTTCAGTTTACCAAGTTCAAGGTAAATCTCGCGTACGTGTGACAAATACTAAATCGAGTCAACCCCTTACAAGGAGAGAAAGGTACTTGGTGAAAGGAATATATACTCTAGTGTTAGGTTTACATGTATCACTTAGAGAGTAGACTACCTATTGGAATAATTACTGCAACAGAATGGATTGTGGACTATGATTATACCAGTTACCTGTAGAACAAAGGAAAATGTGAGGAATATCGACATGATCGCTAACACAGACGTATGTCTTTAATAACAAGTGTCTGAAAAATATATTCTTTCCACCCGTCTCACACACATAAAAACGGATACTTGGATACTTACAGACATAAGCGCGCACGCACACACACATAGACACACACTCCCACACGCACACACACACACATATATATATATATATATATATATGACCATAATTTTTTCTCATGACACTAAAGAATCTTTACAGAAAGTGATAAAGATTTTTAAAATTTACTAGGTAAATAAAAAGTGGGTTTATAAAAATAATACTGTTCAGGGATGAAATGTTTATCAAGAAAGTTCTGAGAAAGGTTTGATTAAATGGAAAATTGCTTGTGATAAAACTGGTAGATACGCGCAATATAAAAGGCATTGAGAAGTTAAGGTGTTGAAAAAAAAAATATTATTCAGAGCAATTAAAAAAATTTATGAAGAAAACTCGGAATATGTTGAAGTGAATCACTGATATGAAATACTTAAACTGTGGTCGATGCAGGAAATATTAATTTCTCCTGTTTACTGACAGCTTTATGAACCTTCGTGTGTGTGTGTGTGTGTGTGTGTGTGTGTGTGTTTGTGTGTGTGTGTGTGTGTGTAGCATATTGACTCTCTAGCCATCAAACTAAGATTGGAAAAGCTTAAAGCTCAATACTCAGGCTTAAACCTTAATGCTTAATCTTAAAAATGAATGCAAAAGCTTAAAGTTTAATGCTTAAACCTGTAACTTAATGAGGAGACTTGCAAGGAGACTCGAAGCAATCGTAGAAGTCATGTAGCGCTTTGTGTACGACGAAAAGAGAAAGGAAAGACTCACTGGGAAAAGATAGTCCTTGAAAAATTATTGGTACCATCTGCATAATGCTCACATAAATTATCATTAGATCGATGGAAAAACGCGTAATCATTCAAAATTCCTCAGAATTTTATCAGAGGAGAAAAGTATACAAAAAACTGCTATACCTAATAAAATATGCTAACAATACTATGAAGGTCAATAATAAAATATCTTCTCTCTTTTCTATATATAGCGACAGCCTGTTGCCAAGGTAGAGATCGGCACAAAAAAAATGCTATATCTAATAAAATATACTAACAATACGATGAAGGTCAATAATAAAATATTTTCCCCTCTTTTCTATATATAGCGACAGCCTGTTGCCAAGGTAGAGATCGGCACAAAAAAATGCTATATCTAATAAAATATGCTAACAATACTATGAAGGTCAATAATAAAATATCTTCCTCTCTTTTCTATATATAGCGACAGCCTGTTGCCAAGGTAGAGATCGGCACAAAAAAAATGCTATATCTAATAAAATATGCTAACAATACTATGAAGGTCAATAATAAAATATCTTCCCCTCTTTTCTATATATAGCGACAGCCTGTTGCCAAGGTAGAGATCGTCCGTTACGTATCTTATAAAATAAATAAAATAATACTGATATACTTTTAGGTCGCTGGCGTCTTAACATCAATAATACTGTCAAGAATCATTTCTCAAAAATTTATAAACTACATTGAAGATAAAGTAAATGTTGTAGAATGATTTCCACCATGATTTATTTATAACGAAATAAAAATAAAGAGAAGAGAAATAAGAAAATGCGGTGTGTCAGACACTCTCCTGACACGGAAACTCAATTACAGTTCGGTGGCTTTGAGGGGGCAATGTTCAAACTCCCCCCCTCCCCCACCCTTCTCTTTTACATGATTAGAAAAAAAGGTTGAGAAAGAAAGGATTGGATGTATCGAGAGAGAGAGAGAGAGAGAGAGAGAGAGAGAGAGAGAGAGAGAGAGAGAGAGAGATTTGATTTTTATATACGAAAAGTTGGATTTCTATTAACTGCAAAAGCTTGGATATAATCGACAGTCGACCGGAAAAAAGTTGGATCTTAAGTAGGAATTTAGTGTACACTCCCAATAGACTTTTAAATTGAGAGATTAACATAAGTTTAATCTCAAATTGCTGTGACATTCCTTTGCTTCTCATATGAATCATAAAGGATATTCTGGTTTGCTAACTTGCTGAAGATTGGGCTTATAACTTAATACATATATACACACACGGACGCATACATGCACACATACACCCATATATATATATATATATATATATATATATATATATATATATATATATATATATATATATATATACAGTATACATATATATACTGTATATGTATATATATACAGTATATATACACAGACACACACACACGTATATATATATATATATATATATATATATATATATATATATATATATATATATATATACAGTATATATATATATATATATATATATATATATATATATATATATATATATATATATAGTATGTATATATATATATATATATATATATATATATATATATATATATACATATATATATATATATATATATATATATGTATATATATATATATATATATATGTTTACGTATGTATATGTGTAAGTAAACCCTCCTTTTAAACTAGTCAGGATTAAAATTTTTCAGCAATGAAATATTTTCCTTATAGATTTAACGTATCACCTCGTATCTTTAAAGAAGGATGGGACCAAGTTGTGGAAGTGAATTCATAAACGGCATTAATTAAGAGTTTTAAAGGCAGCTCATGAATGACAGAGCCAAAGGACAGTGACAAGCCTGCAGGACAATGGCCAAGCCCCCTCTCTACCCCAGCTAGGAACAGGGAGGGCAAGGCAATGGCTCAACAGGTACACCTAAAGGCTTCACCAGCAACCCTATCCTCATTCTTAGCTTACAAAGATGGCGAAGTTGTAGACACTATAGTCAAATGTTTTTAGTGAGGCAGATTTGCACCGACTCGGAAGGGTGCCCTTTTAGCTCAGAAAAGTTTCCTGATCGCTGATTGGTTGGACAAGATAATTCTAACCAATCAGCTAACAGGAAACTTTTCCGAAGTAAAAGGGCACCGCTACGAGTCAGTGCAAATGCGCCTCAATAATAAAAAGAAAAAAAAATGAGTATACAAGAAACTATCGAGTTTGACCGGGACTCGAACCCCAGTCCGGCAGATCACCATACAGGGACGTTTCCAATAGGCTTAATAGTTTTTAAAAGTTTCAAAGGATATTTCTAACTTATTCCATAAGTTTACAACCACAGCTACAACTATTAGTAGTAGTAATAATGATAAAAAATAGATTTGCATATAAATATACGTTAATCTTTCACTACAATTAGTGTTTCAACTTGTTTTGAAGCACAGTTAAGGCATTAAAAAAGGTAATTTGCATCACATGTACCTCCTACAACGTCTCACCACTTGGATAACAGCATATGCAAATTCCCAAAGTCTTTAAAGAAAAAAACGATCATGCAAATTTCCTTAAGGCTATGGGAAAACCTTTCTTAAGTATTCATGTCCTTTTTGGGGGGGTACAAGCTAGGAAATCCTTCTGCTATTTTCTACATAATTTTATATCTAGTGAATAAATATTTTTTTTTACACATCTTTACCCATTTATGTAAATACTAGTGTACCCGAGCCGTCAAAAATGACGTCTATATATTTAAATAGATAAATACACAAAAAATTTCCGCTCTTCCCACCCCTCCCCCTTTCTCAACTACAATACGTTGGTTCGGCAATTTGTGGAAGAATGTGATTTCCGAGTGTACTTCACGGGGTACCCACAATAACCATGGCATGACTACTCTGTCTCCCCATGAGCCTAACAGGAAAGAAATATATCTATATATTTGATAAATAGTCAGACACTTGCTCTTTATTATATAGGGGAGATTCCTTGTTTATATAACATTATAAGAGTAATCTGATAAGGACAGATTATCCTCGTGCCTAAGGGATTACGAAATTCCTTTGTTTATTAAAGATTTTCCCAACCAAGGCTAAAACACACGCGCATCGTTGTACCCTGACGAGCTAAGAAGCTTACCTAAATTACATGCAATTAACTCCCTAATTTTAGGCGACCGATATTATTATTATTATTATTATTATTATTATTATTATTATTATTATTATTATTATTATTCCACATTTAATATCCGCTCTTAATTATCGTCATTATTCAAAATATGTATGTATGAATTTGAAAGAAAAGAAAATTAGAGGACTATTAATGTTATGTCTCTTTTTCAACTGTTATTAACAATATGTAATTAACACGGCAAAAAAAGTATTAATAATTGGC
>NC_090768.1:43453388-43460888 GCF_036898095.1 Palaemon carinicauda
TTCTATAGTCCTACGAAAAAAGAATAATAAAAAAAATTTAAAGGCCTTTCAAAAGTCATGATTAATCCCGAACCAGAAAACGTTTTTATTTACTTTTTTTTCGTGTTCGTAAAAATGGATTTTAGGAGGAAAATATGGTATGATATAATTCTCTTATATTTCTCTTTTTTTTCGAAAATTAGAGGAAACATTTATAAAAAAAAAATAACTGAATAGAAATGAATCTTTTCACTTTTCAATCTCCAAAATATTCAAAACAAATAAATAAATCTCAAAAATACTAAAAAAAATGAATCTCAAAAATGTTCAAAACAAATGAATAAATCTCCAAATTACTAAAAATGAAAAATGAATATATCTCCAAAATACTAAAAAAATGAAATCTCCAAAATACTAAAAAAATGATAAATCTCCAAAAGACTCAAAACAAATTAATAAATCTCTAAAAAATTAAACTAATTTTTGTCAATATTAAATTATATCTAGAAGTTTCAAAACAAAACAAAAATAATCAGCTTAAAGGATGAACCTTTAAAGAGATTCGAATAGATGAATATCCTAATATCTATAAGCCGACCAGGCCACAAAAAAAAGGAGGCTTAAATAGGCCTCTCATTGAAAGAAAGAAGCTCATGATTCGGGGAAAATAGAAGCAAGATAAGAAAGGCAAAACTTTGCACTAACAAGAAATAGCAATGTGCAGACCAGGAGCAAATATGCAGGAGCATAAAGGTTTAAAGGCTACTCATGAAAGGCAGAGGCAAGGGACAGTGACAATGCCCTAGTTAGTAGGACAATGCACTAGAGACTGACCATATATACATATGATCAGCGCCCAAGCCCCTCTCCACCCCAGCTAGGACCAGGGAGAGCAAGGCTATGGCTGCTGATGACTCAGCAGGTGGACCTATAGGCTCCCCCAAACCCAGCACCCTTACCTCACAAGGATGGTGAGGTTGTAGACACTAAAGGACACCAGTCTAGCAGGGACATTTCTAATAGGCTACAAACCAAAGATAAAGGAGCTTTTTTAATGGTCAAAAGGGTAATGACTTCTGCTACAGGGCGTTTATGCAAGAGTCTCTGTTGTAGACCAATAATAATACAGATGAGTTTCTTAGAAACTAAAGATACCAGAGACTTTATTTATAGATATCCTAAAATTGTGCTTCTGCTATATGCGTTTTTGATGCAGATAAAAAAATATAAAATATTTGGCTTCTACTAAAGTACAGATACAAGGGCTTTTGTTTTAAAGATTAAGATAGGATGGTTTCTTTCAATAAAAAAAGATAACAGGGCCTCTGTTATACAGCAAAATGCAAAGATATAAAGTACAATAGATTTTACTTAAGCAAAAATATCATAGGGCTTTTGCTTTATACATCGACCAGGGCTTCTGTTATACATCAAGGATATAAGAGCATTCGTTAAGAGAAATATAAATACTTATAGATCAAAGAGATTTTGATAAAAGAGTTTCTACTTGACCATGAAGATAAGGGGGCTTTCGTTTTTGAAGATACAAGACCTACTACTGCAAAGCAGCGATATAATGGCGTCTGCCAAAGAAGACATATACAAGGGTTTTTGTTGTATGTCAAAGACATTACCGATCAAAATTGTTATAGGAAAAGACATTACCGATCAAAAATGTTATAAGAAAAGACATTACCGATCAAAAAATGTTATAGGCCAAAGACATTACCGATCAAAAATGTTATAGGTTAAAGACATTACAGATCAAAAATGTTATAGGCCAAAGACATTACCGATCAAAAAATTTTGTAGGCCAAAGACATTACCGATTAAAAATGTTATAGGTTAAAGACATTACCAATCAAAAATGTTATAGGCCAAAGACATTACCGATCAAAATATTTTATTGGCCAAAGACATTACTGAACAAAAATGTTATAGGAAAAGACATTACCGATCAAAACATTTTATAGGCCAAAGACATTACTGATCAAAAATGTTATATGTTAATGACATCACCGATCAAAAATGTTATAGGCCAAAGACATTGCAGATCAAAAATCACAATGGTTTATTTTGCTATGGAAAAAAAAAATTTGGTCAAAAGGCAATAACTCCAGGGATTTTGTAACGAATCAGATACAAGGGCTTTTGCAATGGAACAAAATATCACAGGATTCTCCAAAAATGCAAAGACACTGCGGATTCTGCTACTGGGCAATGGCAAAAAGGACTATATCACAAAACAGAAACAAAAGGATTCTACTAAACAGGAAATATAACACGGATTCCACCACAAAGAAAGAAGTAAAAGGAATTCTCCCATGAAACAAAATTAAAAAAAAGCTTCATCTTTATAACAATATATAATGGATTCTTATACTGCGAAAAAGTAGACCTCTCATTATAGAGAGAAAACGTAGGGCTTCCCATTAT
Source organism: Palaemon carinicauda (assembly GCF_036898095.1). Classification (NCBI taxonomy): domain Eukaryota; kingdom Metazoa; phylum Arthropoda; class Malacostraca; order Decapoda; family Palaemonidae; genus Palaemon; species Palaemon carinicauda. The sequence goes on from NC_090768.1 coordinate 43,455,804, forward strand.
ATAAAGATACATGGGTCTTTGCTACCGAGCAAAATTACCAAGGATTAAGTCGCTGATTAACTATAAAAAGGGTTCTGAAATGCACATCAAATATAAAAAGGGTTCTGACATGCATATCAAATATAAAAAGGGTTCTGACATGCAGATCAAATTTAAATTGGGTTATGATATGCAGATCAAATATAAAAAGGGTTCTGACATGCATATAAGACATAAAAAGGGTTCTGATATATAATAGAGATATAAAGAATGTTTCTGAGATGTAAAGTTACAAGGTGGTTCTGATTCGGAGCTGAAATTCCAATCCTTCTGCTTCAGATCAAATATAAAAGTTTTTCCTTGAGAAAATACGAAATGGCTTCTGTTACACAGCAAAGATACATGATTTATAGTAACTAATGTATGAATATACTAGATCATCTATTCTAGAGAATAAATACCATTGATTTACTTATATAAGAAACAAAGCCTCAGGTTTCAAAGTAAAAAAAAAAAAAAAAAAAAAACCTAAAGATTTCTCTGCAGAACACCAATATAAAGGATTTTAATACAGACAAAGATAAATGTGTGCTTATATTTAACGCGAACTTGCAAATTTTTATGCTAAAGCACCAAATATCCAAAGGCTTTTGTTACAGAACAAAGATACAAAGGTGTTTACTAAAAAACAAAGACTCAAGATTTGAAGATTTTTCTGCAGAACACCAATATAAAGGATTTTAATACAGACAAAGATAAAGGTGAGTTTATATTTAACGCGAACTTGCACATTTTTATGCTAAAACACCGAATATCCAAAGGCTTTTGTTACAGAACAAAGATGTTAAAACACCGATATCCAAAGGCTTTTGTTACAGAACAAAGGTGTTTACTAAAAAACAAAGACTTAAGATTTTATGACAAAGAATAAATAGACAAGAACTTTTGCTAAAATGGGAAAATATAAAGGATTTTACATCATATCAAATATACAAGGCAATCTACCTCAAAGCAAAAATACATGGGTGTTTTCGCTACTGATCAGATATACAGGGGGGCTCTTCCACAAAACAGAGATACAAGGGCTTAGATTTTCGATAAATGATACATAAGCTTTTAATAAAAGACAAATATAAAAGGTTTGTTAAAGAACAAAGATGCAAGGGCTTTTGTTATAGAGAAAAGGTACATTTGTTGAGCAACGACATACAGGATTTTGCCGCAATGCAAATATAAACAGGATTCCTTCACAAAGCAAAGATACAAAGGATACTACATCAAACCAAATACTGTATGAACGCGATTGGCCCGCATGGCAAAGATACCGGGGCTTTTGTTACATATATACAAGGGGTTTTATTATCGAAAAAAGATACAGGGGGTTATGTTATATATCAGACTCAAAGGATTTTGCTAAAGAGCAAAATACTCAAAACATTTCTCAAGAGCAAAACTATAAGGGTTTCCACTATCGAGCAACAATATAGATGATTCTGCCTGAAAGCAAATATTATCAGGATTTTACCACAAATGAAAGATAAAGAGGCCTTTGTTATTATTATCATTACCATTATTATTGGTTTCTGTTTCAGATCACAGATGCAAGGGCGTTTGTTATTATATCAAACATACAATGACTTGTGTTACATTGTTAAGATACAAGGGTTTTACTACAGTGCACTGATATAAAGGATATTAGCTCCAAAACCATAGATAAAATGGCTTCTGCCAAAAAAAGCAAAGATACACGGGCTTCTGCAATCGGAAGAAGATACAAACAATTCTACACCAATGTAAAGATACAAATACTTGAGATTTTAGAACAAATACACAAGGTGATTCGGATAGAAACAAAAGATATGGGACTCGTCCATAAAACACAAATACAAGAGATTCTCCTCCAAAGCAGAAACAATAACTTCTATTACAGAGTAAATGCAAAGAAACAAGGGTTCCTGTTATAGCAAAGATACAAAGCCTCCTTTAATGGAGCAAAAATAAATGAATTCTACCAAAATGTAAATGTGTAAGGAATTCAGCCCCCAAAGTAAAATTACCAAAGGGATTTTCCTAAACAATGATATAAGGGAATTTTTCCAAAAGCGAGGATATACTGGGGCTCTGCCACAAAGGAGAAATACAAAGGGTTCTGCTATAAAACAAAGATATAGGCTAAATGATTTTGCCATAAAACAAGATACATGTCATTCTATCACAAAGTACAGACACAAAAGGCTTCTGCTACAGAGAAAATATAAAGAGGAGTGTTGTAGATTAAAGATAAAAGGGCTTCTGTTTATATAGGAAAGATACAAGGGTACATACTATAAAACGATTATACGAAAATAAAAATGTACTTCTTTAGTATGAAAATTTCAGTGATAATAAGAGTCCTATAACTACTGGTATTATTATTATTATTAATAGTAGTAGTAGTAGTAGTAGTAGTAGTAGTAGTAGTAGCTAAATTACAATCATGACTGGAAAAGCAGGATGCTATAAGGTCACAAATATACAGTTTTTTGCAGACCCATGTAGACAACACTTCAGCCTAATATTCAATATTATTGAATTTCGTTGATTATGCCATTTGTTAGGCAGAGAAGGACATTAACATCAATATTCCTTCAACTATTTATTTAAGTCAACGATACTAGATCATAAATGCACAAATGCACTTCTTTATCGTGTATCAGAGAACTCAAGGCCAGTTACCTGGAAATTTGATTGATCTTGCCCTATCTTTGCTTATAACTTCAATTCAAGGTTATACCTTTATGTCAGCCTTGAAGTTATATAGTGTTCATAATATTATTTGTTTTGTTATGTTTCTTTACCTTAAGCTTCATTTGTTATTTAAAAGATCATTATAAACATAATCAATGTGATATAGTTATTGTCATAATTTCTTTATCTTCATCGCTGCATAGATACGATTACATCAGTCTCAGGCACTATTGGGAAGATGTAATTATATCTGCTTCTGACATGGTGCCGAGTATCTAATTATCTTTACCAAGGATAGTTGAGGAAGAACTGCATTTAGCTCGGTTTGCTTGGTTGTCTGATTGTTAGTGAACCTTCGAAAAATATCTATTCTTAATTTATACGAGAAATAGATCCAAAGGTTTATAATTTCTTGGATGGAACCGGATCAGGACATGGAACCTTCAAGGGAATGCAGTGGATTGCCCACTCACAATATTTACTTCTAGTGTGGTTTGCAAGATGTAATTAAATCAGTTTAAGACGTGGTTTGAAAGATGTAATCATGTTCGTTTTGACGCATTTTGGAAGATTTGATTATATCGATTTATGGCGTGGTTTAGAAAATGTAATCATATTAGTTTCTAACGGGATAATAAGATGAAATTACATCACTTTCCTACATGGCTAATAAAATTTAACATTTCTGACGGAGAGGGTACTTTCAGTTTGGCTTGTTAGTTTGTAAGATGACACAAAATATTAAGACTGGATTCCAAAGAAAGTCCTAACGAATGGCAATAAGTGATAAGATTTTGGGAGGAATAAAAAAACAACATCTCTCTCTCTCTCTCTCTCTCTCTCTCTCTCTCTCTCTCTCTCTCTCTCCAGACGACGACTACGACAGAGCTGCGTGGGATATCTAAATCTGTCCAGGTCTACATTACATCACGTACGCCCTTGGTAGCCAGCCTTCAAGGAAGTGCCAGTTATCGAACTCTCGTCATATCAGTTCCTGAGATGAATAGGAAGATTCGATTATATTAATTTCAGCATAAAAGGATACCATGATTTAGGTAGTAGGTTGGCCAAGGCACCAGCCACCCATTGAGATACTACCACTAGAGAGTCATTGGGTCCTGTCTATATTGGATCATTCTTTGATTACGGCTCATTTTTCCTTTGTCTACACATACACCAAATAATTTTACAAATTTCTCCTCGTTCCTCATACACCTGACAGCACTAACATAACCAAAAATTTCTTATTCACTCAAAGGGTTAACTACTACACTGTAATTTTTCAGTGGCTACTTTCTTTTTGATAAGGGTAGAAGAGACTCTAGCTATGGTAAGCAGCTCTTCTAGGAGAAGGACACTCTAAAATCATACCATTGTTTTCTAGTCTTCGGTACTGCCATAGCCTCTAAGTCTGAACCATGGTCTTTCACTGTTTTGGGTTAGAGTTCTCTAGCTTGAGGGTACACTCATGTCCACTATTATATTTGTTTCTTCATTTCCTTTCCTCATTGGGCTATTTTCCCTGCTAGAGCCCTAGGGCTTGTGTCACCCGGTTTTTTTCATACCAGGGTTGTAACTTAGCTAATAATAATAATAATAATAATAATAATAATAATAATAATAATAATAATAATAATTAGGCCCTTTTGCTTCTTATGAAAATATTACAAAGTATGAAAGTGTTTTTACATGCCTAATCAAAAAGTTGCAAAAAAGAAAGAAATAAAAAAGATCTCATAAACAAACTGTAATGTATCAGCATCCGGGTACTGATTCTAAAATTCTTAATGCACTGGCGTTCAAATTCGACGGATGATGTTATCATATTTACGTAAGTTTTAAAAAACACGGAAATTTCATGAACGATCGAAGACAGCCCTAATATCCTTGTTGAAAAAAAAAAAAAAAAAAAAAAAAAAAAAAAAAAAAAAAAACTATAAACATCCTTGGTAATTTTTAGTTTCAACCAAATTCCGATATTAATTATTTTTCAACTTTTTATCACATATTTTTGACATGAAACATATGATAAAGTTACTCGAATCTTCCACATATTAGAGGTTACGGAAATATTTGACGATGAAGTTTGAATAATTGATAATTAACACCGGAATACTAGCCCCATGGGGTTAACGCGTGTAGCAAAACAGTCCGCTTTCCAGAACATAGGAGCAGTGCGATAATATTTAATGGCAAGCGAAACGAACCTACGGCAGACCAAAAACCAGTAAATCATTAGCTCAATTAAGTAACGAGGTATTTATAATATTATGATGAAGACTGTTACGGATAACTCGACTCCATAGAAAATGGGAAGGAGAGTCACGTTTTCTATGAGACTGAGAGTCTGGCAAACAAAAGCCCCAGTGTTTTGACCGT
>NC_090768.1:43465888-43475888 GCF_036898095.1 Palaemon carinicauda
TCATTAAGGCTTGTAAGTTCCCTTCTACCTTATGCAAATTATACTATATTTAATAATAAGCGAAGCATTACGACATCGACTTACATATTTAATACACGAAGAACTGAGATCAAGTCCCTTATAAACGCTTAGTATGCAAAATACTCTGATTTAATTTGTTGGGGAGTTGCTATAAAGTAGAGTAAGACATTAGCATACTGTAGTCCTAAGTACTCTTTAATTTCATCATAATCATCTCCCTCGCCTACTGACGCAAAGGGCCTTGGTTAGATTTCACCAGTCGTCTCTATCTTGAGCTTTTAATCCAATACCTCTTCATTCATCATCTCCTACTTCACGCTTCATAGTCCTCAGCCACGTAGGCCTGGGTCTTCCAACTCTTCTAGTACCTTGTAGAGCCCAGCTGAACGTTTGGTGAACTAATTCTCTTGGGGAGTGCGAAGAGCATGCCCAAACCATCTCTTCCCACGCCTATTGATGCAAAGGGCCTCCGTTAGATTTTGCCAGTCGTCTCTATCTTGAGCTTTTAATTGAATACTTCTCTATTTATCATCTCCTACTTCGCGCTTCATATTCCTCGGCCATGTAGGCCTGGGTCTTCCAATTCTTCGAGTGCCTTGTAGAGCCCAGTTGAATGGTTGATGAACTAATCTCTCTTATGGAGTGCGAAGAGGATGCCCAAACCATCTCCCTCTACCCTTCATCATGTTTAATTTACTTTTGCTAATTACCTTCTGTAAAGAAATCAGCAATCTCGTTTGAGATCAGACGAGCCCAAATGAACGAGAGAGACGTCAACGAATGAGAAAACAGACTCTGACATTGAGGCTCTCAACATCCTAAACAAGGTCAGTTGACTTTCAAAATGAGAGTTAAACCGATGATGAAAGTCTTAATTAAATCAAACATGGTCAATAGCTCAATTTCTTTGCAGGTTCAATAGCATATATACGTTATAATTTGCATTCTTAACAACAGAAACTTTAAATAGGTTGTTGTGGCCTGATTGGTAATGTCTCTGACTGGTGTCTGCCATAAGGGGGTTCGAGTCCGCTCAGACTCATTGGTGCCATTAGTGTCTACAACCTTACCATCCTTGTGAGCTAAGGCTGGGGGGTTTGGGGGAACCTATAGGTCTATCTGCTGAGTCATCAGCAGCCACTACCTGGCCCTCCCTGGTCCTAGCTTGGGTGGAGAAGAGGCTTGGGCGCTGATCATATAATATATGGTCAGTCACTAGGGCATTGTCATGATTGCTAGGGCAATGTCACTGTCCCTTGCCTCTGCCATTCATGAGCGACCTTTGAAACCTTTGAAACTAAGGAAATTTCCCGGATAAATTATAATAATTCATGACTATCTACTAGTTCTCTAACAGTTTTAGCTCTAATGCTTTTATCATGTACTTGAATGAATGGCTCTAGCAAGCATTCATACTCATGGTTTTCGGGTAGCTTGATAACCAGTGTAGCCACATGATCAAAAGGTAATTATCTTTTTTTAATCCACTGGTCACCACAATATATATATATATATATATATATCCCTCACGAAACCATATCTGTAAATTTTATTAAACCACATTCAGAGGAATTCAGGAAATTTAGAGAGAGAGAGAGAGAGAGAGAGAGAGAGAGAGAGAGAGAGAGAGATTTCCATAACATCATCTGGCAAATAAGATAAACCCGAAGGAGACATTTATAAGAAAAGAAATAAAAAAGGGCATTCCTATACTCATATATACCAAAAGTGTCCTTACGTAATTCACATTAGCAGGTGTTAATGCAATTATCTCCAGCCAAAATGATACAGTTGGGCAATCTATATAAAATACCAATATTCCTACTCCCGTTAACTGATCCATATCTGGACCATCTCCCCTATATAATAACGAGCAAAAGTGTCTGTATGTATATATATATATATATATATACTGTATATATATATATATATATACTGTATATATATATATATATATATATTGATGAAGTGTGGGACAGAGGTAGATGGAGAAAGCTGACCAGAAACATCCACCCCACATAAAAATGGGAAAAGATGTAGACAAAAAAGAAGAAGATATATATATATATATATATATATGTATATATATATATATATATATATATATATATATATATATACATATGGTATATGTTTCTGGTCACGCTCAGCGGCAATGGCAGATCTATAACTACTCGGAGTAGTCATAATCTGGTGAGATGGGGTGGGAGGGGTTGATTCTAGGCGTGCATATCTATCTAAATATTTCGCCGTCATTCTTGACGGGTTACGTACGCTAGTAAGCCAATAGCTCTATAAAACAAACATCTTTATCATTTTATGATTATCATCTTCCAAACGAGATATTCGAATAAGAAAAAAAAGCAGAATTAACCTTCGTCAGAGCCATAATATATATATATATATATATATATATATATATATAAAACATACTTAGAGCGAATGCCTATATCAAAACATTTTATGATGCTTCCCACCTTCAAATCCAATTTTAGTAATGACGTCACATACAAGTTTTATTTTGAGACGAAAAAGTATCTCAAGGTTTTTTTATTATTCCATCCATGCTTCAAAACACTGATATATGTTCGTTTCTGGGATTTAAATCCATAATAAAAACGTCAAAATTCAGAGAGAGAGAGAGAGAGAGAGAGAGAGAGAGAGAGAGAGAGAGAGAGTCTGAAAAACAGGAGATATCACCCGGTAAGAAAATCTAATTGATGTGTAGGGGACACCTCATCTAATTATTCCATTCCATTGTGCGTGTCCTTGAATAGATTCCAAGGCTTTCTCTAGATCATTATTGAGTAATGAAGAGCTATTTTTACAGGAATATGACCTCCAGATCGCACTTTGTATATTTGCCTTGTAAAACAAATATATATATAAAATAATAACCCTCGAATATCACTATTATCACATTGGAACCTATGCCTTTATGGGAAATAAATAAATGCTATGTCATTGTCACCTTAGCTCATTATTACATTTTTTTTTTTGGCTAAGTTAATTCTTCGTCAGTAGTGTGTCAAAAGCCCCATACACATGCACCACGCTTATCCCCTATCTTCCATGAACTTGTAATGCACGCACAACATGCACCGTAAATACAAATAAGGTAGGATGGTCTCTATCAGTTTCTTCCATGCAGCACGCACAGTAACAACCATCAGATGCCAGTAAAATAAACTTGAAACAACAAAAGACGTTGAGTGTAACACACGCTAATATCAACTCTATCTTCATTAACATTATTACGCTGTCAATTTTAGGTCAATCTTAACCTTATTGACAAAAGCCATTTAATGTACACATGCAATTGTCACCCTTTTGTAACCTTTTAGGGACCTAAATGCCTGTGTTGTTAACTAAATAAGGTTAGTTATTCGGGAGCTTGTCATTGATTCATACCTTCTTCAGACACATCACATTAGTGACCTCTTGAGTGTCTTGAACACCCACCCAAGCTATAAGCTGACCGTTTCGTCTGCCATATCCTCTGATGATGTCCACCACCGACCAGGACTCTCTGTCCTTGCTGTCACAGTGAAATTCTCACCCCTTGCCAGTAGAGATGTGTTTGCCTAGTTTCAAAGCGTCAAGGTTCAGTTCTGCACCAAGGGCATGTTCAAGCATGTCCCACTCAAGCAGCAAAGCAGACTACACCTTTTCTGAGATCCTCGACGACATCTTCCCAGAAATCTACGATTCATACGAGGAGAGGGATACCTTAACCAGTATGACGGTCAGTATTCGTCGCCAGTCGCCTGTGTAGCCAAGATTATTCAGCTCTCTCAACAACTGTTTGGGGATCTAAAGACATCAATGGCCCATAGAGAAATATTCAATATTGCTCGCTTTCCACCAACTGTAGACGGTTCTCTCGTGAAGTGAACCTATTTTGTGCCCTTTGGGTAAAACACTTGCTGGAACCAGCGCGAGCTCCCCTTCCTGACATCAACACCTTGCCTAAGAAGGACCTGATGATTAGAGATGACGCCATTTTGAACAGCACTTTCCTCACCATCAAAAACTCCATCAATATCTCCACTCCTGACTTAGGGGAAAACCATTATTACACACCGACCGAAGCTCAGGTGAATCCTGAGGGACATCCATGTCCACTTCAAGACGCATGGGCAGTGAGGAAGCTGCCCACCCACCTACCACCTATGTCACCCCACAACTGCATCTAAATCAATGGCCTTAACAGTAAATGGATTATGCCACTTTCCCTCAGCTGGGTCAATACCACACCAGATTGAGGGCTGCAGCTAATAAATAAGCTATTGGATGTTAATAGTTAAATCATGTAAATAGCCGTTGCCTGTGGCTATGGCCTCACAATTAACTAACCTCATAAGTGTGGGTGGGGATAGTAAGGATCTGCTATCCTCATCCACGGTTATGAGGCATTAACACTTGTTTGGGGGTGCTAGTGCCGGTGGAATTCCACCATCGCTAACATTACACTGCCTCTCATCGGTACACATTTCCTACCCATTTCCACCTCCTGGTTTATGTCGCGTATGACCACTTAGTCAATGCCATCTCTTACTCCGTACGCACCATTATCATCTTCTCCCTATGACCCTGCTGTTCACATCAGCACGGGCTCAGATACCTCCTCACTTTATATACCAATGTCTTCCACCCAAAACTATGCCAGATGCCCACAGTTCTTGCCAAGCACAGTATCTCACTATATCAAGAAGACAGGTCCCCAGTGTTTGCAAGATTCAGAAGTTTTTCCAAAACCGTTAAACAGCTGCTAAATGAACATTTGCCGAATGGAAGAAATAGACTCTATCAAAAGCCCATGGTCGTCCTCCCTGCACATCATCCTGAAGAAGGATGGATCCCTACGCACTTGTGGGGATTACACGCATCTTAACATGCAGATGGAACCAGACCACTACCCAGCTCCCCAACATCGCCGACATCACCGCCTAACTTCACATTGCCGCCATTCTTACTCCCCTCTATGACTCCCTTCAAGGACAAGCCAAAAAATCTGAAGTGGGGTCACCTTAAGAAGAAAAGAAAGCCCTATCAACTGCTACTGCCAGTGACGTTCTTGTAGAGGCCCACTGGCCTTATTCAGTAGAAAATTTTCACAGGCGCAATCCAGCTATGCCTGGTCCACCTGTCAATGAAAGTATTTCTCTGCCATTTCTGAATATAACTTTACAATTCAACACATCCTTGGTAAACTGAAACTCAACGCCATCACCCTTTCCTGAAACACGATGGCTGCTGTCCACATGGGAATGGATTACAAGGCCATGGTAGAAGCCAAATTAAATGATTCAGAGTACCAAACCTGTAGGACAATTTATACATCTCTCCACTGGGAAGATGTCACCATCTATGACTCCAACGCCACCCTTTTCTTTGATATCCGAGTTAGAAGGCCATACCTATGGATGCCTGCCTCCATGCACCGACAGGTGTTTCAATTGATCCATAGCCTCTCATACCCTTCTCGCCAATCTACTGCACAACTACTGAAGTTGAAGTACATATGGCCTGGCATTACAAGAGATGCTAAGGTTTGGGTCTATGCCTCTACTTCGTGTCAAACTTCAAAGATGCATTAACACATCAATTTGGGTGTGGGCAGCTTACATCAACCTCAGCATTAATTAACCCACATTCACGTAGACGCACATACAAATAGAGAATTCTTTCGTTCCAAATCTTCCACTCATCTCGCATAGTAACCACCATCGGACTCCAATCAACATAAACGACACGAATCATTGAATGTAACACACTAATTTCAAATTTACTTTCATTACCGTTATTATATTATAAATTTTTATGATGTTAACCTTATTAACAAAATCCATTGAATGTATACATGCAATTGTCACCCATATGTAACCCTTTGGGGGAATATAAATACCTGTGTTGCTGACAAAATAAAGATAGCTATTTGGAGCTCGTCATTGATTAATACTTCTTTCAGGAACATCACAAACTCTTATAAATTGAATCACTTCCTTTCCAATTTCTATTCCTACAATCCTCCCCCATTAACTTAGCACTTTCTATGTCTTCCTCTCTTACGTTTGACCAACCTATCGTCTTACTTTCTTACTTTCTTGGCCAAAACCTCTAATTAATACAATAATCTTTAACAACTTTCTGTATCTCCACGCTTCTCACTAGTCCATTTTTAATATTCATGTGGTACTACAAAAGCACTTCATCACAATTCCAACGTTTCTTCAATCATTCAAATCCACCATACAATCTTCATTTCTACAGAGGAGCTAATTTAACAATACCTTCACACATTCACACCCCTTGACACCCATGGTCAATACAAGTCTACTACTAATTCTAGGCACCTACCCTGTTACCTTCATTACTTTACATATTCTATAACAAACCTCTTCTACTTTTCCGTTTTTTTTTTTTTCTTTTTTTTTTTAATGGCTGAGATCTGATTCTTTTCATCCGCATAACCTTTTCTGCTACTAAACTTCTTCTTACCAACACCTTGAAACTTTCACTATCCCCCGTCAATTCGCTGGAAAGGTCAGACATTCTAAATTTATCTCGGCTCCTCTTATCGCACAACTTTGCACCTGTGAATAAACTTCTTCCTCTAATTTCCCGCATCATTTCGTTCAGACATGGACACATTAGACATGCTTGCCGTAAACCAACTTTATAACAAAGCAGATACTGTCTAATCTTCCTCATTGGCCGTTTATTAACCTCACCATACGCGTTTTAACGAGTTTACGTATGCCACGCACAGCTTTTCCTTTTTATTTCAATCTTTTCACACAGCTATTAAATAACTCCCTTCCCTGCTTAAATTCATATTGTGTTCTCTCTCTCTCTCTCTCTCTCTCTCTCTCTCTCTCTCTCTCTCTCTCTCTCAAAAAAAAAAAAAAAAAAAAAAAACTATAACATTACAATAAATGCAACTGAAAACTTGCTCAATACTCAACATTATCGGTAAGAACATGATTATACAAAACACTCATTTAGTTTAGAAACCTCTTATGTTTCTACATTCCCTTGTTGAAAGGTCACCATTTCAAATCTAATTCTTTAAGAAAAATAGTTTAAAACGTTTGAAGATTGTTTTAAGAAATTTTTTTTTAAAACGTTTGAAGATTGTTTCAAGAGAAATAGTTTAAAAACGTTTGAAGACTTTAAATTTCAGTATACATGAAAATATCCTTTTGACCCTGAAAGGGATCTCCTAACATGAAAAATGTCCCATTCAGCGAATATTCAACGTATGGAAGACTTCACTTTCTAGCTTTTCCACATGATGGACAATCCAATCTTTATTCAGAATCAGTCACATAATTCTTTCGTAGAATCAGCAAATTCTAATAAGGAATCTGCTCGCTAACTCGGAAGGAATTTAGAGCTTTATATGAAGCTTCCAAAAATAATCTCTACCTTTATTAGTCTCGCAACGAAGTATAACAGGAATATTCAAAGCCTAAATCAATATACTTAGTTTACCTTAGGTTCTTGGTGTAATGGCGATTGTGTTGGCGGCAGCATATCTAAATTATAAATTACTGGAATCTATCAACAAAAGGATTGCTGGAACACTTTTCATCTCAACCATCAAATTTATTCCAATTTATCCTTTTCCATCGCGGTTTATCCTGGATAATGACATTTTAAATATAACCACTATTGATTCTGGTTTATCGACTAAGAGAAATTCAAGGTGGATGATCTAAATATGAAGAATCTTTATGGCATGTAAAAGATGTTACTTGTCCGAGAATTGGAAGTTGATAGAATAGTTGACAAGGCATTACTGACTATACATGTGTAAATTAACTGTAAGATCAATGTAACATAGAATAGTTGACAAGGCATTACTGAATATACATGAGTAAATTAACTGTAAGATCAATGTAACATAGAATAGTTGACAAGGCATTACTGAATATACATGAGTAAATTAACTGTAAGATCAATGTAACATAGAATAGTTGACAAGGCATTACTGAATATACATGAGTAAATTAACTGTAAGATCAATGTAATATAGAATAGTTGACAAGGCATTACTGAATATACATGTGTAAATTAACTGTAAGATCAATGTAATATCTACCTTGAATGTACGAAGTCTCCTGTCTCAAAACACAGGGAGTTTTGTAAAGTTGACAAGGCATTACTAAATATACATGTGTAAATGAACTGTAAGATCAATGTAATATCTACCTTGAAAGTACGAAGTCTCCTGTCTCAAAACACAGGGAGTTTTGTAAAGTTGACAAAGCATTACTGAATATACATGTGTAAATTAACTGTACGATCAATGTAATATCTACCTTGAAAGTACGAAGTCTCCTGTCTCAATACACAGGGAGTTTTGTAAAGTTGACAAAGCATTACTGAATATACATGTGTAAATTAACTGTAAGATCAATGTAATATCTACCTTGGAAGTACGAAGTCTCCTGTCTCAAAACACAGCGAGTTTTGTAAGCACTAAGTAAGGAACCGGAAGACGTGCGAACACTTCACTTAATAATAAATAAATGTCAAATAAAGTTATTTCATTGATTTTAGTCAACGAGGAAAGGGCAGAAACTATTTTTAAGTAAAAACAAAATCACAATACTCCAACACTCCATCTAAAAACTCACGACACTAAACGACTATTGTTTACCAGTGTACGCGACCCGTCAAAATTGACAGCTTAAATATTTAGATGGATACATAGTACACACACACACAGATTAAACCCTTTCCAACCCTTCCCTTTACCTAACTACAACCTTCATAACCAGGGTATGACTAATCCTTCTTCCCGTAACCGAAGGACAGAGAGAGATCGAGTAGTTATACATCTGGCAATTTTGCCTAGCGTGAATGAGATATATATATATATATATATATATATATAAAAATATATATATATATATATATATATAATATATATATATATATATATATATAAATATAAATATATATATATATACACACACACACATATATATATATATATATATATGTGTGTGTGTGTGTGTGTGTGTATACACATATATAGCCACACTTACTTTTAATATACAGGGGAGATCATTAGCGAATATCGCTTCAGAGTTTCCGTGATAAGAATTCAATTTGCTTTAAATGTGGATCTTACGAAAAGGTTTACGCCTGTCCCAACCAATTACATTGACCCCTTATCTGCAAAATTTTCAAAGAGGTTCTGTCACTGGTTATTTCTACCTTATTTTCTCCATATAAAAATATCTATAATTCGGACGATACTAATAAATATGAGAATAAAATTATAAGAAAAAATAATTTATTAGTTTACAATACAATGGTCAATGTTCTTTTTATATCCTAAAGGTATGAAAAATATACATAAAAAATGCATTTCGTAATCATTAGCATACACACATTGTAAATATATCAAAAGAACAAATGAATACAAGAAATACAAACACATGCATACACACATTGTAATAAATAAAAAAAGGAATACAAGAAACAGAAACTACACGTATAAACACATTGCAAATATATCAAAGAACAAACGAATATAATAATGGTTTCACACTTGTTATTAGCTGTCATGCAATTAGGGCGACTTATATTCTGACATTTTGATGCCATTCGAAACTTCACCTCGTGTTTTGAAAGACATTTGATCCAAGGAACCAGACCAGTCCACTGCACGACGTAATCGTTGCATCTGGGGGATGAATTCAATGCCTGGCTGGTCATAACAAATTCCTCTTGTCCTGACACCTTCACCTTTCGACAGAGGAGAGAGAGAGAGAGAGAGAGAGAGAGAGAGAGAGAGAGAGAGAGCAGAGGTCACGCTTTTACTAATAGCACTGCTCGACCCAATTCTCAACTAAAGTAGGCAAAACGATTTCTATAAATATATATGAAAATGGTCTTAAGAAGATTAAAAAGGCTACAGTAGATATACATTGCCACGGACAAGAGAGAGAGAGAGAGAGAG
>NC_090768.1:43480888-43490888 GCF_036898095.1 Palaemon carinicauda
TCTTCAAAACAAGAATTTTGAAGACTTCTTTCTCTCCATGAGGAAAAAGAAGTCTTCAAAACAAGAATCTTGAAGACTTCTTCTTCCTCATGGAGAGAAAGAAGTCTTCACGATTCTTGTTTTGCTTTTCATGACTGCCTTCCTGATTCCACTTGTCGTTGAATGAAGAATTTTAGATCTTTCTCTGGTCCTTCAATATTCTCTACTTCTGTGCAGTTTCCACCTTATTCTGCACAATCTTGGACCTTCACAACATTAGGGACTTTACTTTCTCCTTTCAAATCCGCCCTATCGTAAACTGATCAACAAATAATAGCTAGTTCTCCCTTTCAGATTCTTTATTTCTTCTCTCTCGTTCTCCGTCCTGTCTCCCGCTTCTTCTTGTAGTTTCTGACCGTATCCATTCAAATAAATCAATTATTTGTCTTCAAGATTCTTGTTTTGCTTTTCATGACTTCCTTCCTGATTCCACTTGTCGTTGATCCCTTTATGACGAGGTATTTTGGTTTTCTTTCAAAGTCGCAGACTCAATAATTTTCTTAACTTTCACCGAAAGATTTTCTGCAAAACCCAAATCTTGTTTCCTTTTTAACAGCCTCATGATAATTCGGTGTTAAAAGCTTGCAAATTTGGGTTGCTCAATGAAACAATTAAAACGATCTTTTTACCTTTTCTAACATTTAAGCTTGAGACAAATGACAATTTGAAGCCGATTTGGGAATGCACCGGTATTCCATATTTCTGCTAAAAGAGACTAAGAATCTTTTAGAGCTCTGACAGGAAAGCATGCAACTTTCCTATTGATGACAAAAGACAAATTGAAGTCGAACAAGGAGTTAGGAGAGTTTTGAAGACTTTTGGAGCCGTTTTGAAGACTTTTGGAGCCTGTCAGAAATTTCCAAAAGGCCTTCATGTTTTTTTAAAAATAAGCTTCATTCAGGAGCTCTATATTGTTGGCTAGGCGGGGCTGCCCGCTTCCCGCTGGGAGGGCGGGCCTCCCCCTCCCGCTGGGAGGGCAGGCCTCCCCCCTCCCACTGGGTGGGCGGGCCTCCCCCCTCCCGCTGGGTGGGCGGGCCTCCCCCCTCCCGCTGGCAGGGCGGGCCTCCCCCCTTCCCGCTGGCAGGGCGGGCCTCCCCCCTTCCCGCTGGCAGGGCGGGGCTCCCCCCTGGCAGGGCGGGGCTCCCCCCTGGCAGGGCGGGGCTCCCCCCTTCCTGCTGGCAGGGCGGGGCTCCCCCCTTCCCGCTGGCAGGGCGGGGCTCCCCCCTTCCCGCTGGCAGGGCGGGGCTCCCCCTTCCCGCTGGCGGGGCGGGGCTCCCCCTTCCCGCTGGCAGGGCGGGGTCCCCCCCTTCCCCCTGGCAGGGCGGGGCTCCCCCCTTCCCGCTGGCAGGGCGGGGCTCCCCCTTCCCCCTGGCAGGGCGGGGCTCCCCCCCTTCCCGCTGGCAGGGCGGGGCTCCCCCCCTTCCCGCTGGCAGGGCGGGGCTCCTCCCTTCCCGCTGGCAGGGCGGGGTCCCCCCTTCCCGCTGGCAGGGCGGGGGTCCCCCACCTTCCCGCTGGCAGGGCGGGGGTCCCCCACCTTCCCGCTGGCAGGGCGGGGGTCCCCCACCTTCCCGCTGGCAGGGCGGGGCTCCCCCACCTTCCCGCTGGCAGGGCGGGGCTCCCCCCTTTCCGCTGGAAGGGCGGGGCTCCCCCCTTCCCGCTGGCAGGACGGGGCTCCCCCATTCCCGCTGGCAGGACGGGGCTCCCCCCTTCCCGCTGGCAGGGCGGGGATCCCCCTTCCCGCTGGCAGGGCGGGGGTCCTCCTTTCCCGCTGGCAGGACGGGTTCCCCCCATCCCGGTGGCAGGGCAGGACTCCCACCTTCCCACAGGCCGGGCGGGCCTCCCCCCCTTCCCACTGGCAGGGCGGGGCTCCCCCTTCCCTTTGGCAGGGCGGGGCTTCTCCCTTCCTGCTGACAGGGCTGGGCTCCCCACTTCCCGCTGGCAGGGCGGGGCTCCCCCTTCCCACTGACAGGACGGGGCTCCCCCCCTTCCCGCTGGCAGGACAGGGCTCCCCCCTTCCCGCTGGCAGGGCGGGGGGTCCCCCCTTCCCGCTGGCAGGACGGGTTCCCCCCATCCCGGTGGCAGGGCGGGACTCCCTCCTTCCCGCTGGCAGGGCGGGGCTCCCCCCTTCCCACTGGCAGGGCGGGGCTGCCCCCTTCCCTTTGGCAGGGCGGGGCTTCCCCCTTCCTACTGACAGGGCCGGGCTCCCCACTTCCCGCTGGCAGGGCGGGGCTCCCCCCTCCCCGCTGACAGGACGGGGCTCCCCCCCCCCCTTCCCGCTGGCAGGGAGGGGTCCCCCCTTCTCACACGGCTCGAGTTGAGAGTGGTCGCTTCGTTTTTTACATAGCCCAAGACATAGGTTATCAGGAAATGTGAGTTAAAAAGTTAGCAGAAAATATCCTGGGGTGGTCCTGGCCCCCTGCCTAAAAGGATTACTAAATATTCTAAACACCATGCACACTGAGTCAATTGAACAATGGTGTCAGATTCTTAGGCTATACCAAGATTATGAACATGGAGTTTAATAAGCGTCAGTTTTTTTTCTACATCTGTTTAGGATAAAAGTCAGATTCTGAAGTATAAACATGTGAACAATTTTCAAAGAAAAAAAAAAATCTTTTAACGATATCAGATAGGAGACTGCCTGTTTCTCAATTTTTTTAAAATATTGGTTTCATCCTATAGCCAACATGAAATAACTTTACGTTGCTTCTGGTCTCCCTCTGGACATATGCTGTATATCAGAGAAATCAGTAGGCTAATATCACCCAATACAAACAAAAGAAAGGTAAATTCCAGATAAACCGATATTTTTAAAATCACTATTGACAGAAAAGCGATCAGAAACAACCAGGGTAATCTATCTAGGTGCTATGTCGTCGACGTGGGCTGTCAATTGCCTCCACCTGGTTCTGTCTCTAGCTCTCTGTATAGATTGTCCAGCTACTACATTCTCATTTACCTCTTCCAGTAAGCTGTCCAAAAAACCAGGGTAATAAAACTACGAAAATAAACACATGTACCGTAAAAAAGAAACTATACAATACGAACTGAAAATGCTATGCCAAAAAGGGAGAAAAACATTGCTTACAACCTTTGAAATTAAGTTCTTTAAAGCGCACCCACCCCTTGCCTCATTGGCACCATACTCTAGCTAGCTAGAATATGAGAGAGAGAGAGAGAGAGAGAGAGAGAGAGAGAGAGAGAGAGAGAGAGAGAGAGAGAGATCCTTAAGGGAATTCCAAATTTCTTTATGCTGTCTTCCAAAAAATTGTAAGTTTATCCCCAAAACTAGTTGGTTTCAACGGAGCTCAAATACAATATAATTCATCAAAATTCAAAATCCTTTCAATAATTGTTTCGCAGAGTCATGATGTCCACTGTATCTTGTCAAAGGATCAGGAAATGTATTCAATATGGTAGAACATTATCATGCTTGATAAGAAACGCAAAATTTACATAAACTAATCTTGCATAGTATGAGATGAAAAACATACATGTTCGCTCATATTAAATGAAAAATTAATATGCTCGTATTCATGGGGAGGTAATTATAAAATTCTTGTTTCATATAAAAAAAATATCTATTCAACTGCTGCATTTTTTCTGTAGCAAGGGTAAAAAATTAATTACCTTTTTTTTTTATTTCGATTATATGCCGCAGCTTCGAGGGGCACTTCATTTGCCAGCAAATGAAGCAATTAACATAAAGATCATTAAACAAGATCACAAAAATATTTTTGTCTACTACTGGCGGCCCACTTCCTGCTTTTATTTTATCACAAAGGGATGTTCTCATTAAATCGAAGCCTCTCCAAACGGATTAAATTATTAGCAATCTAATTTAGCATCAAACACATTAACAGAGAAGAATGAAACCCGTATTAATTAGTTTTCATCAAAGGTAGTACTCTAAAGGGAAAAAGGTATGGGGGAGATACTATTCTATAGAGATATTGATTAATTCATAGGTAATTAGTGTGATACTAATTAGCAAGAGTGACATTTCACTGGCCCTCTTCCATTTTTCCCCAGAAGAATACGATGAAAGTCTTACGGGATGGAAAAAAATGTTTAGCTTTATCTCTACAAAGGGTGAAACGTTATTTGATTCCCAAACGAGAAATTAACTTTCTATCAATATCATTGCAATTTATCTATGCCTATTTCTCTCAGGTATGAAGATACAAAACTGTATTGAGTCAGAATTTTTCATTAAGAGTATATGTTTTTCTTTTTAATTATCCTTGAAAAATACTTATGCAATAAAAACATTTTATTTTTCAGATCAACGTTTGAGATATTCAAACCACAGAAAACACCAATAATCTATATATGAAGATATATTATTTGAAAAAAAAAACTTTATAATTCCTGCCATTTAATCATAAATTCTCCAGCCATTCAACAAAAACCCCAAACCCCTAAAAATATATATGGTAAGAATAATCAAGAGAAGAAATGCAGCACAGTTAAAACCACCTTTATAAGCGACTACAGACCGCTATTGACCTTTCCATATGACCCTGACAGACCCTCCTCGTCTATCCACATGACCTCTACAGCAATGTATTTTATAGGTGAGACTCGCCTCAATCAGGTGATGAAAGGCGGACGGGGACTTTCCTGTTTACACCTGAGGGCAAGTAAACAGAACTTGGGATCTCGTCACATTACACACCTTTGCCTCTACACGGACCACGGTGTCCATTCTATTGACTGGAGATTCTAAAGACCAGAGGAGAGCCACTGGCTGTACCTTTCCAAATGCACTTTTTCCATTTTTTTTTTTTCTTTTTTGATTGGGTAGCGTCAGAAGGCCAAAGCATTCCTGATCTCAGCTAGCCTTCAGAGATGGCGTTTCTAAACCCATGCTTGCACTAATATATTGGACCGACTTGTTCCGGTAGGCAGGGATCGAACCACAGCAGTCAGGGATTGAACCACAGCAGGCAGGGATCGAACCATAGCAGACAGGGATCGAACCACAGCTCTTGCAAAAGCGTGATATGCGCAAATTGATATATATATATATATATATATATATATATATATATATATATATATATAATGTGTATATATACACACATAATATATATATATATATATATATATATATATATATATATATATATATATATATATATATATATTTAATATATCTAATGAAAATCATATGTGATAATTCCATCGACACAAGTCGGGATTCGAACCTATGCCACTGAATCGATAGAAAACTAGAGTCACGTAGATACACTTATCATATATAATTTCCATTTGAGTACGTTATTCTTAAGGTCGCGTGAATCTAAAATTAAGAACTATTTGCTGCTGAACATTTGAAAGTTTACCATACAGAGGGTGGTTCCAGAGAAAAAACAAAACAGTCGCTGCCATATTATTGTTAACTACTAACTCGCAGGAAGAACTTCAGAGTAGTAAGAACTTCCACAGCATTAAATGCTTAATACACAAACGCAACAGACTCATTACTGCACCATTGCCTTACATTGCACACACTTCATCACTTTCAGGAAGTTAAAGCCCATACTTTCAATTACTTTTTTTCTGCGAAATGTATCCAAATTTTTAAGGACTTCTTGGAAAGCATATACTAAACAAACACATCGTTTCACCAATTTAGTTTTTTTTTTATCTCATTCAGATTTAAAACATTTCGCACCCATTAAATAGTTTGCACAGCAATCCATTTACCAATTTCAACCTAAGCATCCATACACAGCTCACGTCTCTTTCAAAATTTCAGCAAACACCCTGTTACCTTTCTTGCTCCCACTATTCTTTGAACCAACTCTCATCTAATCTTACTATCATCCATTATTATTTATTACAAAATACATGAATGAATCGGATACTTCAGTTTTTCCACCAACCTTATTAACAATCCCTAAACGTTATTTTTCCACCAACCTTATTAACAATCCCTAAACGTTATTTTTCCACCAACCTTATTAACAATCCCTAAGCGCTATTTTTCCACCAACCTTATTAACAATCCCTAAACGTTATTTTTCCACCAACCTTATTAACAATCCCTAAACGTTATTTTTCCACCAACCTTATTAACAATCCCTAAACGTTATTTTTCCACCAACCTTATTAACAATCCCTGAACGTTATTTTTCCACCAACCTTATTAACAATCCCTAAACGTTATTTTTCCACCAACCTTATTAACAATCCCTAAACGTTATTTTTCCACCAACCTTATTAACAATCCCTAAACGTTTCTCTTATTCTTTTCTTAATCTCCTCTACTTGCAAACACACGCAGAGTTTATATCCCTTTCTGAGTGGGCATACCTTGACGTGGTGAAAGGGTATGTGTATCGCCGTGATCAGGAAAGCTCTACTGGTCAGGACAACCCATACTAGGTTGGTTTGATGTGAGCGATCAGACAAGTCTCCCACCATCACCAATCAGCAGTTGGCCATCATGGTGATGAAAACTGGCCAAACCACAGGCATGAATAAGGGCATGTATGAGGCCTTTGTTCTGCAGTGGACTATAAATGACTGCATTTGTTTTTGTTATATATATACACACACACACACACACACACATATATATATATATATATATATGTATGTATACATATACATATATATACATATATATGTATATATGTATATATGTATGTATGTATATATATATATATATATATATATATATATATATATATATATATATATATATATATATATGTATATATACATATATACATATATACATATATATACATATGTATATATGTATATATATATATACATATACATATATATATACACCACAGGCATGAATAAGGGCATGTATGAGGCCTTCGCTCTGCTGTGGACTATACATGACTGCATTTGTTTTTGTTATATATACATACATGTATATATATACACACATATATATATATGTATATATATATATATATATATATATATATATATATATATATACATATATATAAATAAGTATGTGTTTTATACAGAGAGATTTATGACCTTTTTAAGAGTACTATGACTCTTAAATTTGCTGTGCGCAATCACTGAACTCTGTTAGAGGTGAAATGTGTTAAGTCTGATAGATGACGTGTTGGGAGCCTATTGGTAACAGTATATTTCCATTACAGTGGGGATTTCCACAAAACCTAACAATTCAGCATATTGACAGAGCAATAATGCACTTACTTGCCCGAGGGGTAAGCAGTACCACTCAAGCGATCATTAGAACAAGGTACTCGTCCGAAGAGTATCAGGCTGTGTAAAGTGTACTCACGAATATTTTTTTATAATAAAGTGAAAAAAAAAACATTTCCAATGTCTCATTACCCATCGACATGAAACATTATATATATATATATATATATATATATATATATATATATATATATATATATATACATATATATATATATATATATATATATATATACTTACAGTATATATAATGTACATACATATGTAAATATATATATATATATATATACACATATATACATATATATAATATACATACATATGTAAATATATACATATATATACATATATATACATATATATATATATATAATATATATATATATATATATATATATATATATATATATCAATTAAACACAGGGTTTTTCCCTATTTGCATCTCATCGTTGAATGACCTCCCCTGGCCCAGTGGAGGGGTGCATGCCCAAGATTCCAAAAATGCAATCCAGACCCGAATATTCTTTTGTCGCTAACAAGGTAATCACATCTTCACCATGCTTTTTTATTTGACTTACCTTATATATCTTCTGTTCTTAAGAGTAAGAAAAAACTATTCTTCATTAAAAACAACAAAGAACTCATTCATACTACTACCATTCATCTTCTAAGAGGACAAACTGGTAGGTTTTCACATTTACTCAGGACAGAATTCTAATTACTAGCTTCTAAAGACTCAAGCGACGCCAGACACTTTTAATCACATTTTTGTTCTCTACAGACATTTTGGTAAAAGCTAAATTGTTCTTTTTCTCTATAATATACCTTCTAATATCGATTTTTTATGAAAAGTCATTCTAAGACGCATGCTATTGAAGGCTAATTTCATTAGTTACTACATTGAACGGAACGAGAAAGGTCCGATAGGGGAGTGCACCTGGTAATAAACGGATTCCCTCACTTATGCCACATTTCTACAGATCACCGGCCTGCCTTCTTTCTCGCCCCACTATTTACCCTCTGTCTCGGTATTTCTGTGTCTCTCTAAAATATATAAATTGATGTATTTCCATTAAGGTAAAATACAAGGCGTGTTTTCTCTATAAAGCTTCCCTCCAATTCTAAATGTGTCATATGAGCGGGAGCACGTCAACGCTCATATGCCAGAGGTTGCCACTACACACACTGTGACGCACAAACTCTCGCCCTATAGCCACCTTCATAACGAAGCTAAGGCAGTTATCAACAACGTGATATGGTACTTTTTGGAAGAAAAGGCAAATGCAAAGAGAGAGAAAAATAAATAGTTGATCACATTCTGAAGCGGCGATGAAAGCCATAAAATCAGCCTGAAAGTAAGAATATAGGATACGCTTGGTATTGTGATTTTTCTTTATCCTACTATAATATTTAATCAGTTATGTGAGTATTTTTCATGTTATTATCACTTTTAATATCAAGACAGTTTTCGGAAGCCCACTAACATTTTTTTATTCATTCAGTTTTAGACTGCATTTTGTTTGTTTGTTTGTTTGAGAGAGAGAGAGAGAGAGAGAGAGAGAGAGAGAGAGAGAGAGAGAGAGAGAGAGAGAGAGAGAGAGAGAGAGAGAGAGAGAGTTTCCTTACAACAAGTGATCCGAAATAATAAGCAGAATCCGGCCTATCTTCCGAAGTCATTTTAATTTCCTTACCTCTCTCTCTCTCTCTCTCTCTCTCCTCTCTCTCTCTCTCTCTCTCTCTCTCTCTCTCTCTCTCTCTCTCTTACTAAACATTTGAATTGTCTGCCTTTAGAGATCAATGTAATATTAAATCTTAACTGATATCCTTGAAATGGGACGTATTTTCAGCAACTGAAATCCCAGCTGTATACTATCTTAAAATTCCTTATGATTTCATTACCATTTGAACATAATAACGAAGTATTACTGAGGGAAACTAACATTTAATACACAAGTATTTAACGCAATCTTTTAGCAGTTTTCGTTCTCATGTTTGCATGTTTCCTTTGACGTCGTTCAGACTCTTTCACTTGAATAAGCAGCTTGCCTTTTTTATATGAGGGTCCTGGTGTGACCTACCTACCTCACATCAGACTTCCTAGGCGTTTCATAGATTCTCTCTCTCTCTCTCTCTCTCTCTCTCTCTCTCTCTCTCTCTCTCTCTCTCTCTCTCTCTCTCAATCAATCAATCAAAATCGTTAATATCAATATCAATACGTTAGCCTTATCAGCAATTACATGATAAAGAGAAAGAACAGTTTGCTATGTTTTTCGAAGAAAAGATTTTAGGTTTAAGATTTAAAGGCCGTTCATGAATAGCAGAGGTAAGGGACAGTGACATCTCCTAGCCAGCAGGACAATGCCCTAGAAACTGATCATATATACATATGATCAGTGCTAGGACCAGGCAATGGCTGCTGATGACTCAGTAGATAGACCTTTAGACAAAAAATAAGACTTAAGACGTCTCTACCAATAACGAAAAGCTTTCATTAAATTCTAATCATGATATAAGCTATAAATGTTACTCTTTTGTACCGTAAATTGGCTTAAGCGACTCACTAGTATTTGACATTGAACGGCCTTTATAGAAAGTAACCCAATGAATAAAAAGGTCATTGCGAGTTTTTCAATTGTCTTTTGGGAATTCACATTATTGTTGTCTCTACCCATTACAGAAGTTACAGTGTATTCTAAAAAATACAAAACAAGTCTCAACATCGAAATCACTTTCTATTGTTGGCATTTGTGTGTTC
>NC_090768.1:43495888-43513388 GCF_036898095.1 Palaemon carinicauda
AGACGTTCACTAACACAAAAATATTAACTGTCGTATGACTTGGAAGATGAATTTTCCCGATTTTTATTCTCCTATTAATGGTTGCTCCCGCATATGGAGAAAATAATGGAAGGATAGAAGTTTGATAAGTAACGAAATTTAAGTATCACCATTGCATAATAGATAATCAGTGATGGATACAATATGTACTGATAACTTCATAACGCCTTGAATACAATAAGAATTTATTACTTCGTATCGAAAATAATTGGAGGTAAATGAGGACGCTATTACATTCTGGCAAAGGCTATCAGAAATTTGTTTTATTGACAAATCATATAAAAAACCAAGCTTTTTAGTCTCGGAACGACGTAATTTTCCGAATTTTTGTCATGAAACTATGATATACCTATTTTCCCAAAATGTATTCTATAAATTGATGGAAAAATAGATTTTCAGATGGCATAAACACGAAATTATTCCCCATGCCAATACTCTGACTGCAAGTTAATGATTTTATAATTGCTAGTAGCTTTATCTTGAAAAAATTACATTGCCTGGAGATCAAACTGACTTATCAATTTCATGCATAACGCTCTCTCAGTCTTGATTCAAATAAGCTTAACTCTGTATGATAAAGTCCCTATTTACAGTGATCAAATGCCCGAATTAGCACAGCTATGTGGTGTTGGATGTGGGCTCTGGACCGGGTGAATTACTCTAGGTATATGGGCACTTAACGAACGAAAAACACATCACTATCCGTGAAGCTACGGTTCGGAGTGTTCGAGCAATAGCCATCCATACCAGCTCCTTTACCTATCAAGATAGTAGTTGAACCATAATTTCTACAGCTGATGCAGTAAGCGGGAAAGGGTAAAACCAAATATTAAAATATCTCGAAAATAAATGTTATATTGTCCTTTTAATCACTAAATCACACAGCTGAGGAGCGATACCCTTAGATTCCTAAATATTTTCTCTCATTCTTCAGACTTTATTTTCTGTGCTTCTTCCTCTATCCCCTGACATATCTTGTTTCTTGTTAGGTGTTTATTCTTTAACATTTTTGTTCCCCTATTTCATTCTTTATCATTTGTGGTCCTTTCTTTCATTCTTTAACATTTGTGGTCCTTTCTTTCATTCTTTAATATTTGTGGTCCTTTCTTTCATTCTTTAACATTTGTGGTCCTTTCTTTTATTCTTTAATCATATATTTATCAAACATTCTCATTACTTTCAAAATGAATGGCCTTCCCCTCCGCTGCTCGCCTTAGACTGTCAATATTAGTAACTAGCTTCTCACTAGCCCTCCAGAAAAGAAATCTCTCCCGAGCGGCAGCATGAAACACCTTCACTGGACCATTCCAACCTGGAACTATTTGATATTTGCGTGAAGCCAAGACAAGATATTCACTAGCTGAATTCAGAGATAGGGCATTTGGAGCACTGTATTCCATTTCCCTTACTCTTCGATATTACAATCTCCATAAAAAAAAAAAAATTAAAAAAAAAAAAATTGCATTGTGAAGCATGCTTCCATGAATATGTGGTGTCACTCAAATTTTTTCATACAATTTGTGTCATTCCTTCATCACTATTGCAGTTAACGAAAATATCTTGGTTGATTTAAAAAAAAGGGAAAATCTTTTACAGAGCACTTAAGGTAAATGGAGGACTACAATAATGATCTAACTATATCGAGCCAGAAAAAACCCAGACGTGAAATGACGTGTCTGAGGCCTTTGTCCTACAGTACACTAGAATCATACATTAGTTCTGTGTGTAGTATATTGAGATCTAAATTCAGGAGAGTAGCACCGTCTGCATATGCAAAGAGCTTGCTTTCTAGGCCAACCACATTAAAAATAAATCAGATAATATGGCAGTGACGGAAATTGGGCGGTAATCAGCAGGCTAGAGCTACCACAAACACATTCCGCAATTCTACAACAGGCATAATATATATATATATATATATATATATATATATATATATATATATATATATATATATATATATATATATATATATATATATATATATATATATATATATATATATATATATATATATATATGTACGTGTGTGTGTGTGTAATACCAATTTTCGTGCCAGTTTTTCGGCCCCAGGCTCGATTCCCCGGCCGACCAGAAGCTACAGTATTATCTCTGAGTTGATTCCCCCTTGATTCTCTGATCCCAAGGTATAGAGAGAATCCAGATATCAAGGGAGAATAATATATGGCTTGTATAAATATGAAAAACACGTCTAAATGTGCAAAATGTATCATTATATATACATATAAACACACACACACATATATATATACATATATATATATATATATATATATATATATATATATATATATATATATATATATATATATTCACATATATATACATATATATATATATATATATATATATATATTCACATATATATACATATATATATATATATATATATATATATATATATATATATATATATGTGTGTGTGTGTGTGTGTGTGTGTGTGTGTGTGTGTGTGTGTAAATCACAAAAGCTAACACGTGATGAGCATAAAATAATTAAGTATTATAGCCACAAAAGGGAAGATGAAAACACAAACTCAGTTCTCCTTTCGTGACTATAATATATATATATATATATATATATATATATATATATATATATATATATATACACATATATATATATATATACATATATATACATATACACATATATATATATGTATATATGCATGTATATATATATATATATATATATATATATATATATATATCCATATAAATATACATATACATATATATATATATATATGTATATACAGTATATACATATATACATATATATATATTCATATGTATGTTGATATGAATGTATACATAAATTATATATATACATATGTATATATACACACATACACATATATATACATATATATAATATATCTATACACACACACACACATATATATATATACCGTATTTCCCGTGTCATAAGACGCTACAAGTGATAAGACGCACCCTCAAATTAGCAAGGCAGTTTTAGAAAAAAAATTAGGATTGTAAAAATTTCTTAGCACATATCCCTAGTCAGCGACTCTAGCGTGATTATTGTCTTGCATAGTAACTTTTTTTATTTTGGGTGAATTATGGAATATTTAAGTTAATATTAATTAGCTATATGCCAATTATCCCAATTTTATTACATATTCATGTAAGAAACCACTAAAGCAGTCTTAGTTTCCACCACAACTACACATTAAGTCAGAGTGTTTGGTGTTTCAAGTGTTGTTTACAGGAAAGCAGCGTTACCAAAGGTGCATAAAATTTTGTTAAAGAGGTAAAATTCTAGTACTATTTCCAAAGTTCCTCATATAGCCTAGAAATTTTCACACACAAAATGTAATTATTGATTGAAGAAATCTAGACATTTTTTTAGTTGGAATAATTTTGCTACTGTTTATGTAATTCTAGGTCTAGTTACCTTTCTGGAAATTGGTAATACTGTAATCAACAAACAAGTTTTTTCCAAGGTCGTATTCAGCAAACGTCTGTTTGTATTATTTCGTAACTTAGGCAACAAAGTCATTATCAATATATTCCTTTATTACCAAATATCAACATAATATGAGAAAATAGATTTCTATTTTCTCATATTTTTTTGATATTTTATATACTGCATAAAAAACTATGTCATAGAGTCGTCTGCTCCGAGACCATTAATTGGCATGTTTGCTTGTAGAAGGGGGTTAGCGAGTCATCAGCTGATTACAAAAGAAAAATAAATAATAAAAAAAAAATGCTACTGTACTTCATGAAAGGAAGTGCAATATAAAATTAAAAGAATTTATTACACAGGAATGATAATTTTAGGGTTATATCATATCTCTAGTCAGTTTGAGTACTTGTATGTCAATAGTTGGGTGTTTGAAGGGTGTCAAACTCCCTTATACAACTTTTTCTCAAGTGTTAAGACGCAGGGTGATTTTGGGGGTGAATTTTCGTGAAAAAAGGTGCGTCTTATCACACGGAAAATACGGTATATATATATATATATATATATATATATATATATATATATATATATATATATATATATATATATACATATATATATATATATTTATATAATATATATGTACATATATATATATATATATATATATATATATATATTTATATAATATATATGTACATATATATATATATATATATATATATATATATATATATATATATATATATATAATTTGATAACTTGAAGAAAATAGCAGACAACTTAAGAGCTAAGAAATCAGTGGTCTTTATAAAAAACGAAGGAAAAATTGCATATGGGTCTACACCTACATAAGCATCAACATCCATGAAGAGTGTCTTAATTCCATAGGACTTAAATGCTAAACTAGTTAGTTTAGCCTCAGAAAAACAGGAATGAGGAAGATCTAGTTTCTCAATACTCTACTTACTGTCTGTTATGGTCAGCTATATCAAAACGTAATTATACAAAATGCTCTTTAATGTTTTATTCCCCCATTAATTAATTTATCATAGAACTTAGCAAAATAGTAAAAGGTATGAAAATAATACCCAGCAAGCACATACACGCACACACAAATATATATATATATATATATATATATATATATATATATATATATATATATATATATATATATATATATATATATATATACACGTGTGTGTATGTATGTATGTATGTATGTAATATATATATATATATATATATATATATATATATATATATATGCGTGTGTATGTATGTATGTATTTATGTATGTGCATATATATATATATATATATATATATATATATATATATATATATATATATATATATATATATATATATACACACACACACACACACACACGTGTTCGCGCGTGTAAAGGTACCCCGTTCCTACTCTTCCCGTAAGCTAACTTTTGTTTTGATGTCCCGATTGTGTATCAATATTTTAGGGGTCCTGATGAAGAGCAACCAACTCTTTCCTCGGAGTATTTGTTTGACCAGTTCCTCTCCTGTCGTTGCGCTTCTTGGTCGAATTTCTTTTGACGAACATTTTGAAGGCGTTTCATAACGACGGAACCCAATAGAACCATTGATCCTTTTGCAATTAAAATATCCTTTTTAAAACGACCGTAAGAGGTCTCGTGTCTCAAATTGCCTCTCCTGATGATGATGATTTAGATTGACACGGGCCCTTGCGTTGGCAGCCCGTAAGGGGAACAGAGCTTTGGTTGTATCTTTTAAAAGCTCTTACTTGTGTTGGATGACATGAACACTAACAACAGACAGATGATGATGACGCCGACACAAAATGACGACCGAAGCTGGAGACCAAAGTTCAAATCCGGGGCGCCGTGAACCAAAAATCTCCGATCTCAAACCCGTTCCTTCGTCGGTCCTAGATCATTATTTTTCTTATAAGAGCGTGTTAACAGGAAGACGTCCAACTGGAGTGTCTCTCCTTAGAAGTTCTTCCTTTTAGAGGGAAAAAAAATTACTTCAGATTGAAGAATTTTAGCTTTCTCTGTTCCTTCAATAATCTCTACATCTGTGCAGTTTCCGCCTTATTCTGCACAATCTTTATTTTCAGATCTTCAACATTTTGGACTTTACTTTCTCATTACAAATCCGCACAATCGTAAAGCGATCAACAAATAATAACTAGTTTTCCTTTTCGGATTCTTTATTTCTTCTCTCCCGTTCTCCTTCCTGTCTCCCTCTTCTTCCTGGATTTTTTGTCCGAATCCTTTCAAATAAATCAGTTATTAGTCTTCAAGGTTCTTGTTTTGCTTTTCATGACTGCTTTCCTGATTCCACTTGTCGTTGATCCCTTTCTTCTTAGAAGAAAGAAGTCTTCAAAGCAAGAATCTTGAAGCCTTCTCTCTCTACATGAGAAAGAAGAAATCTTCAAAACAAGAATTTTCAAGACTTCTTTCTCTCCATGAGTAAAAAGAAGTCTTCAACACAAGAATCTTGAAGACGACTTCTTCCTCATGGAGAGAAAGAAGTCTTCACGATTCTTATTTTGCTTTTCATGACTGCCTTCCTGATTCCACTTGTCGTTGATTGGAGAATTTTAGATCTTTCTCTGGTCTTTCAATATTCTCTACTTCTGTGCAGTTTCCAACTTATTCTGCACAATCTTGGACCTTCACAACATTAGGGACTTTACTTTCTCCTTTCAAATCCGCCCTATCATAAACTGATCAACAAATAATAACTAGTTCTCCCTTTCAGATTCTTTATTTCTTCTCTCACGTTCTCCGTCCTGTCTCCCGCTTCTTCTTGTAGTTTCTGACCGAATCCATTCAAATAAATCAATTATTTGTCTTCAAGATTCTTGTTTTGCTTTTCATGACTTCCTTCCTGATTCCACTTGTCGTTGATCCCTTTATGACGAGATATTTTGCTTTTCTTTCAAAGTTGCACACTCAATAATACTCTTAACTTTCACCGAAAGATTTTCTGCAAAACCCAAATCTTGTTTCCTTTTTAACAGCCTCATGATAATTCGGTGTTAAAAGCTTGCTAATTTGGGTTGCTCAATGAAACAATTAAAACGATCTTTTTACCTTTTCTAACATTTAAGCTTGAGACAAATGACAATTTGAAGCCGATTTGAGAATGCACCGGTATTCCATATTTCTGCTAAAAGAGACTAAGAATCTTTTAGAGCTCTGACAGGAAAGCATGCAACTTTCCTATTGATGACAAAAGACAAATTGAAGTCGAACAAGGAGTTAGGAGAGTTTTGGAGACTTTTGGAGCCGTTTTGAAGACTTTTGGAGCCTGTCAGAAATTTCCAAAAGGCCTTCATGTTTTTTTAAAAATAAGCTTCATTCAGGAGCTCTATATTGTTGGCTAGGTGGGGCTGCCAGCTTCCCGCTGGGAGGGAGGGGCCTCCCCCTCCCGCTGGGAGGGGAGGCCTCCCCCCTCTCACTGGGTGGGCGGGCCTCCCCCCTCCCGCTGGGAGGGCGGGCCTCCCCCCTCCCGCTGGGTGGGCGGGCCTCCCCCCTCCCGCTGGCAGGGCGGGCCTCCCCCCTTCCCGCTGGCAGGGCAGGGCTCCCCCCTTCCTGCTGGCAGGGCGGGGCTCCCCCCTTCCCGCTGGCAGGGCGGGGCTCCCCCCTTCCCGCTGGCAGGGCGGGAGTCCCCCCTTCCCACTGGCGGGGCGGGGCTCCCCCTTCCCGCTGGCAGGGCGGGGTCCCCCCCTTCCCGCTGGCAGAGCAGGGCTCCCCCCTTCCCGCTGGCAGGGCGGGGCTCCCCCTTCCCCCTGGCAGGGCGGGGCTCCCCTCTTCCCGCTGGCAGGGCGCTGCTCTCCCCTTCCCGCTGGCAGGGCGGGGCTCCCCCCTTCCCGCCAGGGTTGCCAGATTATTCTTGGAAAAGTAGCCCAAACTAGCTTCAAAAGTAGCGGATTTCAAATAAAAGTAGCCCAATGCCAACGTTTATGATAACTAATATTAAACCAGACTTTTTTATTGATATATACCGTATTGATACACACACACACACAGCGGATTAGTGTAATTTTTTGTAGCAGACAGCCATAAAAAGTAGCCCAATCCGCTACTTGTAGCCCAATCTGGCAACACTGCTTCCCGCTGGCAGGGCGGGGCTCCTCCCTTCCCGCTGGCAGGGCGGGGTCCCCCCCTTCCCGCTGGCAGGGCGGGGCTCCCTACTTCCCGCTGGCAGGGCGGGGGTCCCCCACCTTCCCGCTGGCAGGGCGGGGGTCCCCCACCTTCCCGCTGGCAGGGCGGGGCTCCCCCCTTTCCGCTGGAAGGGCGGGGCTCCCCCCTTCCCGCTGGCAGGACGGGGCTCCCCCATTCCCGCTGGCAGGACGGGGCTCCCCCCTTCCCGCTGGCAGGGCGGGGATCCCCCTTCCCGCTGGCAGGGCGGGGGTCCTCCTTTCCCGCTGGCAGGACGGGTTCCCCCCATCCCGCTGGCAGGACGGGTTCCCCCCATCCCGGTGGCAGGGCGGGACTCCCACCTTCCCACTGGCAGGGCGGGCCTCCCCCCCTTCCCACTGGCAGGGCGGGGCTCCCCCTTCCCTTTGGCAGGGCGGGGCTTCCCCCTTCCTGCTGACAGGGCTGGGCTCCCCACTTCCCGCTGGCAGGGCGGGGCTCCCCCCTTCCCGCTGACAGGACGGGGCTCCCCCCCCTTCCCGCTGGCAGGACAGGGCTCCCCCCTTCCCGCTGGCAGGGCGGGGGTCCCCCCTTCCCGCTGGCAGGACGGGTTCCCCCCATCCCGGTGGCAGGGCGGGACTCCCACCTTCCCGCTGGCAGGGCGGGGCTCCCCCCTTCCCACTGGCAGGGCGGGGCTCCCCCCTTCCCTTTGGCAGGGCGGGGCTTCCCCCTTCCTACTGACAGGGCCGGGCTCCCCACTTCCCGCTGGCAGGGCGGGGCTCCCCCCTCCCCGCTGACAGGACGGGGCTCCCCCCCCTTCCCGCTGGCAGGACAGGGCTCCCCCCTTCCCGCTGGCAGGGCGGGGGTCCCCCCTTCCCGCTGGCAGGACGGGTTCCCCCCATCCCGGTGGCAGGGCGGGACTCCCACCTTCCCGCTGGCAGGGCGGGGCTCCCCCCTTCCCACTGGCAGGGCGGGGCTCCCCCCTTCCCTTTGGCAGGGCGGGGCTTCCCCCTTCCTACTGACAGGGCCGGGCTCCCCACTTCCCGCTGGCAGGGCGGGGCTCCCCCCTCCCCGCTGACAGGACGGGGCTCCCCCCCCTTCCCGCTGGCAGGACAGGGCTCCCCCCTTCCCGCTGGCAGGGCGGGGGTCCCCCCTTCCCGCTGGCAGGACGGGTTCCCCCCATCCCGGTGGCAGGGCGGGACTCCCACCTTCCCGCTGGCAGGGCGGGGCTCCCCCCTTCCCACTGGCAGGGCGGGGCTCCCCCTTCCCTTTGGCAGGGCGGGGCTTCCCCCTTCCTGCTGACAGGGCTGGGCTCCCCACTTCCCGCTGGCAGGGCGGGGCTCCCCCCTTCCCGCTGACAGGACGGGGCTCCCCCCCCTTCCCGCTGGCAGGACAGGGCTCCCCCCTTCCCGCTGGCAGGGCGGGGGTCCCCCCTTCCCGCTGGCAGGACGGGTTCCCCCCATCCCGGTGGCAGGGCGGGACTCCCACCTTCCCGCTGGCAGGGCGGGGCTCCCCCCTTCCCACTGGCAGGGCGGGGCTCCCCCCTTCCCTTTGGCAGGGCGGGGCTTCCCCCTTCCTACTGACAGGGCCGGGCTCCCCACTTCCCGCTGGCAAGGCGGGGCTCCCCCCTCCCCGCTGACAGGACGGGGCTCCCCCCCCTTCCCGCTGGCAGGGAGGGGTCCCCCCTTCTCACACGGCTCGAGTTGAGAGTGGTCGCTTCGTTTTTTACATAGCCCAAGACATAGGTTATCAGGAAATGTGAGTTAAAAAGTTAGCAGAAAATATCCTGGGGTGGTCCTGGCCCCCTGCCTAAAAGGATTACTAAATATTCTAAACACCATGCACACTGAGTCAATTGAACAATGGTGTCAGATTCTTAGGCTATACCAAGATTATGAACATGGAGTTTAATAAGCGTCAGTTTTTTTTTCTACATCTGTTTAGGATAAAAGTCAGATTCTGAAGTATAAACATGTGAACAATTTTCAAAGAAAAAAAAAATGTTTTAACGATATCAGATAGGAGACTGCCTGTTTCTCAATTTTTTTTAAATATTGGTTTCATCCTATAGCCAACATGAAATAACTTTACGTTGCTTCTGGTCTCCCTCTGGACATATGCTGTATATCAGAGAAATCAGTAGGCTAATATCACCCAATACAAACAAAAGAAAGGTAAATTCCAGATAAACCGATATTTTTAAAATCACTATTGACAGAAAAGCGATCAGAAACAACCAGGGTAATCTATCTAGGTGCTATGTCGTCGACGTGGGCTGTCAATTGCCTCCACCTGGTTCTGTCTCTAGCTCTCTGTATAGATTGTCCAGCTACTACATTCTCATTTACCTCTTCCAGTAAGCTGTCCAAAAAACCAGGGTAATAAAACTACGAAAATAAACACATGTACCGTAAAAAAGAAACTATACAATACGAACTGAAAATGCTATGCCAAAAAGGGAGAAAAACATTGCTTACAACCTTTGAAATTAAGTTCTTTAAAGCGCACCCACCCCTTGCCTCATTGGCACCATACTCTAGCTAGCTAGAATATGAGAGAGAGAGAGAGAGAGAGAGAGAGAGAGAGGAGAGAGAGAAGAGATCCTTAAGGGAATCCCAAATTTCTTTATGCTGTCTTCCAAAAAATTGTGAGTTTATCCCCAAAACTAGTTGGTTTCAACGGAGCTCAAATACAATATAATTCATCAAAATTCAAAATCCTTTCAATAATTGTTTCGCAGAGTCATGATGTCCACTGTATCTTGTCAAAGGATCAGGAAATGTATTCAATATGGTAGAACATTATCATGCTTGATAAGAAACGCAAAATTTACATAAACTAATCTTGCATAGTATGAGATGAAAAAGATACATGTTCGCTCATATTAACTGAAAAAATAATATGCTCGTATTCATGGGGAGGTAATTATAAAAATTCTTGTTTCATATAAAAAAAATATCTATTCAACTGCTGCATTTTTTCTGTAGCAAGGGTAAAAAATTAATTACCTTTTTTCTATTTCGATTATATGCCGCAGCTTCGAGGGGCACTTCATTTGCCAACAAATGAAGCAATTAACATAAAGATCATTAAACAAGATCACAAAAATATTTTTGTCTACTACTGGCGGCCCACTTCCTGCTTTTATTTTATCACAAAGGGATGTTCTCAATAAATCGAAGCCTCTCCAAACGGATAAATTATTAGCAATCTAATTTAGCATCAAACACATTAACAGAGAAGAATGAAACCCGTATTAATTAGTTTTCATCAAAGGTAGTACTCTAAAGGGAAAAAGCTATGGGGGAGATACTAGTCTATAGAGATACTGATTAATTCATAGGTAATTAGTGTGATACTAATTAGCAAGAGTGACATTTCACTGGCCCTCTTCCATTTTTCCCCAGAAGAATACGATGAAAAGTCTTACAGGATGAAATAAAAATGTTTAGCTTTATCTCTACAAAAGGTGAAACGTTATTTGATTCCCAAACGACAAATTCCCTTTCTATCAATATTATTGCAATTTATCTATGCCTATTTCTCTCAGGTATGAAGATACAAAACTGTATTGAGTCAGAATTTTTCATTAAGAGTATATGTTTTTTTTTTTTAATCATCCTTGAAAAGTATTTATGCAATAAAAACATTTTATTTTTCAGATCAACGTTTGAGATATTCAAACCACAGAAATACACCATAATCTATATATGAAGATATATTAGTTGAAAAGAAAACTTTATAATTCCTGCCATTTAATCATAAATTCTCCAGCAATTCAACAAAAACCCCAAACCCCTAAAAAAATATAAGTGGCATGAATAATCAAGAGAAGAAATGCAGCACAGTTAAACCACCTTTATAAGCGACTACAGACCACTATTGACCTTTCCATATGACCCTAACAGACCCTCCTCGTCTATCCACATGACCTCTACAGCAATGTATTTTATAGGTGAGACTTGCCTCAATCAGGTGATGAAAGGCGGACGGGGACTTTCCTGTTTACACCTGAGGGCAAGTAAACAGAACTCGGGATCTCGTCACATTACACACCTTTGCCTCTACACGGACCACGGTGTCCATGCTATTGACTGGAGATTCTAAAAACCAGAGGAGAGCCACTGGCTGTATCTTTCCAAATGCACTTTTTCCATTTTTTTTTTTTCTTTTTTGATTGGGTAGCGTCAGAAGGCCAAAGCATTCCTGATCTCAGCTAGCCTTCAGAGATGGCGTTTCTAAACCCAGGCTTGCACTAATATATTGGACCGACTTGTTCCGGTAGGCAAGGATCGAACCACAGCAGTCAGGGATTGAACCACAGCAGGCAGGGATCGAACCATAGCAGACAGGGATCGAACCACAGCTCTTGCAAAAGCGTGATAAACGCAAATTGATATATATATATATATATATATATACACATATATATATAATGTGTATATATACAGATATAATATATATATATACATATGTATAATGTGTATATATACACACATAATATATATATATATATATATATATATATTTAGTATATCTAATGGAAATCATATGTGATAATTCCATCGGCAGAAGTTGGGATTCGAACCTATGCCACTGAATCGATAGAAAACTAGAGTCACGTAGATACACTTATCATATATAATTTCCAATTGAGTACGCTATTCTTAAGGTCGCGTGAATCTAAAATTAAGAACTATTTGCTGCTTAACATTTGAAAGTAGGAAAGTCGCGAGTTATATATATATATATATATATACATATATATATATATGTATATATACATACATATATATATATATATATATGTATATATACATATATATATATATATATATGCATATGTATGTACATCTTTTAAAGATAATCAGTTTACCATACAAGGGGTGGTTCCAGAGAAAACACAAAACAGTCGCTGCCATATTCATGTTAACTACTGACTCGCAAGAAGAACTTCAGTGTAGTAAGAACTTCCACAGCATTAAATGCTTCATACACATACACAACAGACTCATTACTGCACCATTGCCTTACATTGCATACACTTCAGCTCTTTCAGGAAGTTAAAGCCCATACTTTCAGTTACTTTTTTTTTCCGAAATGTATCCAAACTTTTTAAGGATTTCTCCTTGAAAAGTATATACTAAACAAACAGATTGTTTCAACAATTTAGTTTTTTTTTTTTTCATTCATATTTTAAACATTTCGCTCCCATAAAATAGTTTGCTCAACAATCCATTTACCAATTTCAACCTAGGCATCCATACACAGCTCACGTCTCTTTCAAAATTTCAGCAAACACCCTGTTACCTTTCTTGCTCCCACTATTCTTTGAACCAACTCTCATCTAATCTTACTAACATCCATTATATTTATCACAAAATACATGAATGAATCGGATACTTCAATTTTTCCACCAACCTTATTAACAATCCCTAAACGTTATTTTTCCACCAACCTTATTAACAATCCCTAAACGTTATTTTTCCACCAACCTTATTAACAATCCCTAAACGTTATTTTTCCACCAACCTTATTAACAATCCCTAAACGTTACTCTTATTCTTTTCTTAATCTCCTCTACTTACAAACACACGCAGAGTTTATATCCCTTTCTGAGTGGGCATACCTTGACGTGGTGAAAGGGTTTGTGTATCGCCGTGATCAGGAAAGCTCTACTGGTCAGGACCACCCATACTTGGTTGGTTTGCTGTGAGCGATCAGACAAAAGTCTCCCACCATCACCAATCAGCAGTTGGCCATCATGGTGATGAAAACTGGCCAAACCGCAGGCATGAATAAGGGCATGGAAGAGGCCTTTGCTCTGCTGTGGACTATACATGACTGCATTTGTTTTTGTTATATATACACACACACACACACATATATATATATATATATATACATATATATATACATATATATGTATATATGTATATATGTATATATATATATATAAATATATATATATATATATATATATATATTTATATATATATATATATATATATATACACCACAGGCATGAATAAGGGCATGTACGAGGCCTTTGCTCTGCTGTGGACTATACATGACTGCATTTGTTTTTGTTCTATATACATACATATATATATATGTATATATATATATACATATATATACATATATATATATATATATATATACATATATATATATATACATATATATATATATATATATGCCCAAATCCTTGTATAAAAATATGTAGAAGTATGTGTTTTATACAGCGAGATTAATGACCTTGTTAAGAGTACTATGACTCTTAAATTTGCTGTGCGCGATCACTGAACTCTGTTAGAGGTGAAATGTGTTAAGTCTGATAGATGACTAGTTGGAAGCCTATTGCTAACAGTATATTTCCATTACAGTGGAGATTTCCACAAAACCTAACAATTCAGCATATTGACAGAGCAATAATACATTTACTTGCCCGGGGGGTAAGCAGTACCACTCGAGCGATCATTAGAACAAGGTACTCGTCTGAAGAGTATCAGGCTGTGTAAAGTGTACTCACGAATACTTTTTATAATAAAGTGAAAAAGAACCATTTCCAATGTTTCATTACCCATCGACATGAAACATTATATATATATATATATATATATATATACATACATATACTTACAGTATATATAATGTACATACATATGTAAATATATATATATATATATATATATAAACATATACTTACAATATATATAATGTACATACATATGTAAATATATATATATATATATATATATATACATATATACATATATATAATATACATACATATGTAAATATACATATATATACATATGTATATATATATATATATATATATATATTAATTAAACAAAGTGGGTTTTCCCTATTTGCATCTCATCGTTGAATGACCTCCCCTGGCCCAGCGGAGGGGTGCATGCCCCAGATACCAAAAATGCAATCCAGACCCGAATATTCTTTTGTCGCTAACAAGGTAATCACATCTTCACCATGCTTTTTTATTTGACTTACCTTATATATCTTCTGTTCTTAAGAGTAAGAAAAAACTATTCTTCATTAAAAACAACAAAGAACTCATTCATACTACTATCATTCATCTTCTAAGAGGACAAACTGGTAGGTTTTCACATTTACTCAGGACAGAATTCTAATTACTAGCTTCTTAAGACTCAAGCGACGCCAGACACCTTTAATCACATTTTTGTTCTCTACAGACATTTTGGAAAAGCTAAATGGTTCCTTTTATTATAATATACCTTCTAATATCGATTTTTTATGAAAAGTCATTCTAAGACGCATGCTATTGAAGGCTAATTTCATTGGTTACTTCATTGAACGGAACGAGAAAGGTCCGATAGGGGAGTGCACCTGCTAATAAACGGATTCCCTCACTTATGCCACATTTCTACAGATCACCGGCCTGCCTTCTTTCTCGCCCCACTATTTACCCTCTGTCTCGGTATTTCTGTCTCTCTCTAAAATATATAAATTGATGTATTTCCATTAAGGTAAAATACAAGGCGTGTTTTCTCTATAAAGCTTCCCTCCAATTCTAAATGTGTCATATGAGCGGGAGCCCGCCAACGCTCATATGCCAGAGGTTGCCACTACACACACTGTGACACACAAACTCTCGCCCTATAGCCACCTTCATAACGAAGCTAAGGCAGTTATCAACAACGTGATATGGTACTTTTAGGAAGAAAAGGCAAATGCAGAGAGAGAGAGAAAAATAAATAGTTGATCACATTCCGAAGCGGTGATGAAAGCTATAAAAGTCAGTCTGAAAGTTAAAATTTAGGATACGCTGGGTATTGTGATCTTTTTTTATCCTACTAATAATATTTAATAAGTTCTGTGAGTATTTTTCATGTTATTATCACTTTTAATATTAAGACAGTTTTCGGAAGCCTACTAACATTTTCTTATTCATTCAGTTTTAGACTGCATTTTGTTTGTTTGTTTGGGAGAGAGAGAGAGAGAGAGAGAGAGAGAGAGAGAGAGAGAGAGAGTGTGTGTGTTTCCTTACAACAAGTGATCCGAAATAATAAGCAGAATCCGGCCTATCTTCCGAAGTCATTTTAATTTCCTTACTCTCTCTCTCTCTCTCTCTCTCTCTCTCTCTCTCTCTCTCTCTCTCTTACTAAACATTTGAATTGTCTGCCTTTAGAGACCAATGCCATATTAAATCTCAACTGATATCCTCGAAATCGGACGTATTTTCAGAAACTGGAATCCCAGCTGTATACTATCTTTAAATTCATTATGATTTCATTACCATTAGAGCATAATAACGAAGTATTACTGGGGGAAAACTAACATTTAATTCACACGTATCTAACGCAATCTTTTAGCAGATTTCGTTCTCATGTTTGCGTGTTTCCTTTGAGGTCGTTCAGACTCTTTCACTTGAATAAGCAGCTTGCCTTTTTTTATGAGGGTCCTGGTGTGACCTACCTCTCTCACATCAGACTTCCAAGGCGTTTCATAGATTCTCTCTCTCTCTCTCTCTCTCTCTCTCTCTCTCTCTCTCTCTCTCTCTCTCTCTATTCCAATCAAAATCGTAAATATCAATATCAATACGTTAGCCTTATCATCAATTACATGATAAAGAGAAAGAACAGTTTGCTATGTTTTTCGAAGAAAAGATTTTAGGTTTAAGATTTAAAGGCCGTTCATGAATAGCAGAGATAAGGGACAGTGACATCTCCTAGCCAGCAGGACAATGCCCTAGAAACTGATCATATATACATATGATCAGTGCTAGGACCAGGCAATGGCTGCTGATGACTCAGTAGGTAGACCTTTAGACAAAAAATAAGACTTAAGACGACTCTAACAATAACGAGAAGCCTTCATTAAATTATAATCATGTTAAGAGCAATAAATGTTACTCTATTGTACCGTAAATCGGCTTAAGCGACTCACTAGTATTTGACATTGAACAGTCTTTACAGAAAGTAACCCAATGAATAAAGAGGTCATTGAGAGTTTTTCAATTGTCTTTTGGGAATTCACATTATTGTTGTCTCTACCCGTTACAGAAGTTACAGTGTATTCTAAAAAATAAAAAACAAGTCTCAACTCGAAATCACTTTCTATTGTTGGCATTTGTGTGTTCAGTAATACAACTTACATAAAAGCTTTCACAGAAACAAAATACAAGAAATAAAAAGGGCAGTTAATTTTGCAGAAAATAACAGGCAACGGTTGAAATTATAGATTAAAAATAAAACAGGAAAATCATAGAGACTATAGAATTTAAGGATGGCTTTCAGTTACTTTAACCAACATT
Organism: Palaemon carinicauda; assembly: GCF_036898095.1. NCBI lineage: Eukaryota > Metazoa > Arthropoda > Malacostraca > Decapoda > Palaemonidae > Palaemon > Palaemon carinicauda. Next base: position 43,512,835 of record NC_090768.1, read on the forward strand.
TTATCTCGAAAGATACAAAACGTATGTTAATAAACTTATTATTATTATTATTATTATTATTATTATTATTACTATCCAAGCTACAACCCTAGTTGGAAAAGCAAGATGCTATAAGCCCAGGGGCTCCAACAGGGAAAAATAGCCCAGTGAGGAAAGGAAACAAGGAAACAAACAAATGAAGAGAACAAATTAACAATAAATCATTCCAAAACAAGCAACGTCAATCATAAACTATTAACATCAAAACAAACACGTCACAAATAAACTACAAAAAGACTCATGTCCGCCTGGTCAACAAAAAAGCATTTGCTCCAACTTTGAACTTTTGAAGTTCTACTGATTCAACCACCCGATTAGGAAGATCATTCCACAACTTGGTAACAGCTGGAATAAAACTGCTAGAGTACTGCGTAGTATTGAGCCTCGTGATGGAGAAGGCCTGGCTATTAGAATAAACTTAACTATTAATCAATTACAAGTGTATCTAAAAGAACGCCAGACGGTGATTAAGCAAAGTGATCTGCCTCTTCAGGGGTTGTCTTCGACTTTTAGAT
>NC_090768.1:43515888-43535599 GCF_036898095.1 Palaemon carinicauda
CTATGAAAAAGTATTCACAGGATTTCATGCTGGATTACCAGTGTTCCTACTTGCTGAAACATCATAAGTCAACCATACGGGAAAACTTGAACATACATTCCATTTCGAAATGGAAGAGAACTCCTGAGTACTTGTTTACTGTGAGTACGTAAGCAAAACTTAGTTTAAATTCATAACGGATATGCAGTGCAATATTACCCAGGACAAATTAAATGAAACCATAAAAGAACATGAATATGAAAAGATTTTAAATACATTCACACTGACGCCTCAACCCTTGAATAAAATAAAAACTCAGTGATGGAAATAATAAAAAATGATAAATTGAATATTTACAAACAAACACACACATTATACAAGCTAGTTACAACTCAGAGCTATGGAAAGAATAATGGCGGGAATAATGACAGAAAAAAGAACAACTTGGATACGCGAGATAAGGAGAGGATTTTCTTATCTGGAAGAAAAAGAAATAGACATAGCCAGGACATTTAATGAAAATGACAGATAATATAGATAGACATTTGGAATAATAGAATAAGTCACCTGATATTGCAAATGCAGGGGAAAGAAGAGAAGACGATACATTGAACTAGTTACGATTGAGGATGATTGTGATGAGATATATATATATATATAAATATATATATATATATATATATATATATATATATATATATATATATATATATATACATATATATAGATAGATAGATATAGATAGATAGATAAATAAAGATAGATAGATAGATAGATAGATAGATATATACAGTATATAGATATATATATATATATATATATATGTATATATATAAATATATATACATATATCTATAGATATATACATATATATAAATATATATATATATATATATATATAGAGAGAGAGAGAGAGAGAGAGAGAGAGAGAGATTTTGTGTGTGTGTGTGCCATAACACAACATCCATTGCTACAACATGAAATAAAAAACCGTCAGGAAAACAATCAACATCAATAATAATAAATGGAACATCATGAAGCAACTCACCGGAAAAGAACGTGATGTTTTGCCCTACCTGTTGACCTGCAAAAGGAAAAGAAATATTACTGAAAGACAATGAATGGTTTTTTTTTTTTTTTTTTTTTTTTTTTTTTTTTTTGCACAGTTATATAAACATGTTTACCTTCATTAGTTCGACAGACGTCCACTAACATAAAAATATCAACTGTCGTATGACTTGGAAGATGAATTTTCCCGATTTTTATTCTCCTATTAATGGTTGCTCCCGGATATGGAGAAAATAATGAGAGAGAGAGAGAGAGAGAGAGAGAGAGAGAGAGAGAGGAGAGGAGATAACTTGACATTAGTGCCTCTTAAAATACTAGCTTCTTAGCTAGTACCAATTCCCTAATATCGCAAGAGGATCTGCCCCTCTCTTTTATTCTTCTCTTTCCCATCCCGAGTACCTGCCTTTGAGCTATAAACTGGATTGTATCCAGGGGTACTCTTCCTTTCCCCATATTCCCCACTTCCCTATTCTTATTATTATTATTACCTTGGAGTCTTGACTACGTTTTCGCCTCATCCATAAAGTTAAACTTAATTTGCTTAGCAGAGCAGGTAATAAAAGTACTTGCCTCATTAATGATGTTAAAAAAAGGAACCATTTGCATCCTACTGAGGATTATTACAGAGACTCAAGGTTGAGAGAGAGAGAGAGAGAGAGAGAGAGAGAGAGAATCAGCTGAAGAGTGATATCTATTAAAAGGAAACCTATATGGAGGAGCAATCAATCCTGAACTGTCTCATGAGAGAGAGAGAGAGAGAGAGAGAGAGAGAGAATCAGCTGAAGAGTGATATCTATTAAAAGGAAACCCATATGGAGGAGCAATCAATCCTGAATTGTCTCATGAGAGAGAGGAGAGAGAGAGAGAGAGAGAGAGAGGGAGAGAGAGAGAGAGAAATACTTGGCTAGAGTACTGAGTTTGTAGTTCACCAATGGTATGGTTTTTTTAAACTGAGCTATATAACCTGACGTTGGGGCCTGTAAGGCCATTCGCCGTCCCAGTGCATCTTAGACAAAACCCTATAGTCCATTTCTTTTAGCGAGTCATATTTGCACCGACTCGCAACGGTGCCCTTTTAGCTCAGAAAGGTTTCCTGGTCGCTGATTGGTTAGAATTATCTTGTCCAACCAATCAGCGATCTGGAAACTTTTCCGAGCTAAAAGGGCACCGCTGCGAGTCGGTGCAAATATGACTCGCTAAAAGAAATGGACTATAGTTAAATAATTTAATAAAATTTAGAAGAATTTGGACAGCAAGAAGGAAGAAAGAGGGCTAAAATGGAGGTAAAGTAGACCATAATGGAGGAAACGGATCTATTGTAAAATAATTATAAAAATACCATCAAATTCTAATTATTTTTATTTGAACGTGGGATCAAAATGAATTCTCATTGAAAATAGCATTAAAGACCGAGAGATGAGCCTTACAAATCCTGATATGATAGAGAATAATGCTTTATCACTTTTGTAATACAAAAATAAATATATTTTGAAACTGCGTATGAGACAGAAAGTTTTCTATCACTAAGTATAACGGAAAGTAATTTCTGTTTCGTATAACGTAATGTTATATTGAATTAAAATCAAATATATAAAAAAAGAAAATTAACTTTCAAAATACTTTCAGTATGAATAAAAATAAACAATCTAATTCAAAATGACAACTTCAAAAAATTAAAATCGAAAGTAATGCTTCGATAACGTAATGATATGGTGCATCAAAATCAAAATAAAATATATAAAAAAGGAAATTAACTTTTAGAATACTTTCCGTATAATGAAAAATAAAAAATGAAATTCAAGATGACAACTTCAAAAAATTAAAACAGAAAGTAATTAAAACTTCGATTAACGTAATGAAATGATGCATCAAAATTAAAATAAAATATATAAAAAGAAATTAACCTTTAAAACTTTGCGTATAAAGAAAAATCAAGATAATCTAATTCAGCATGAAAACGTCATTAGATAAAAAAGATAAGGATACGGGCAAAAGATAATCCCAGTCCAGATTCTGCCCTTGTTCGGAAAAATTTTAACGACCAGGATCCTTGGAATTTCTCTGTTCTAAGGATACGATTTCACAGATCTCCCGCTAACCCCCTCATTGGTCCAGCCCCTGAAACACCCCCCCTCCCCCCCCCCCCCCCCCCCCCACGCTTTCCACGAACTCTTCCGGCCACTCAAAGAACCAAATTTCCATTAAAAGGAAACCTGTATGAAATAGAAATCTATCAGGAATTGTCTCACGAGAGAGAGAGAGAGAGAGAGAGAGAGAGAGAGAGAGAGAGGATCAGCTGAACAGTAATTTCTATTAAAAGGAAACCTTTATGGAAGAGGAATCAATCCTGAACTATCTCATGTGAGAGAGAGAGAGAGAGAAGAGAGAGAGAGAGATACTTGGCTAGAGTACTGAGTTTGTAGTTCACCAATTATATTGACTTTTTTGAAACTGAGCTATATAACCTGACGTTGGGGCCTGTAAGGACCATTCGCCGTCCCAGTGCATCTTAGACAAAACCCTATAGTCCAGTTTCTTTTAGCGAGTCATATTTGCACCGACTCGCAACGGTGCCCTTTTAGCTCAGAAAGGTTTCCTGGTCGCTGATTGGTTAGAATTATCTTGTCCAACCAATCAGCGATCAGGAAACTTTTTCCGAGCTAAAAGGGCACCGCTGCGAGTCGGTGCAAATATGACTCGCTAAAAGAAATGGACTATAGTTAAATAATTTAATAAAATTTAGAAGAATTTGAACAGCAAGAAGGAAGAAAGGAGCTAAAATGGAGGTAAAAGTAGAACATAATGGAGGAAACGGATCTATTGTAGACTAATTATAAAAATACCATCGAAATTGTAAATATCTTTATTTGAAAGTGGGATCGAATGAATTCTCATTGAAAAATAGCATCAAAGACCGGGAGATGTGCCTTACAAATCCTGATATGATAGAGAATAATGCTTTATCACTTTTGTAATACAAAATAAAAAATATTTTTGAAACTGCGTATGAGACAGAAAGTTTTCTATTACTAAGTATAACGGAAAGTAATTAGTGTTTTTGTATAACGTAATTTCATATTGCATCAAAATCAAATATATAAAAAAAGGAAATTAACTTTCAAAATACTTTCCGTATGAATAAAAATAAAAAATCCAATTCAAGATGACAACTTCAAAAAATTAAAATCGAAAGTAATGCTTCGAATAACGTAATGAAATGGTGCATAAAATTATAAATAAAATTTATAAAAAAAGGAAATTAACTTTTAGAATACTTTCCGTATAATGAAAAACTAAAAAATGAAATTCAAGATGACAACCTTCAGAAACTTAAAACAGAAAGTAATTAATACTTCGAATAACGTAACGAAATGATGCATCTGTGTGTGAGTAGATTGCCCTTACCATATGTAAGACACGGGCTCTTGCCGCTGGGCAGCATCAAAATAAAAAAAAAAAATATATATATATATATATATATATATATAAGGAATTTAACTTTCAAAAGACTCTCCGTAATAAAGAAAAAACAAGAAAATCTAATTCAGCATGAAAAACTTCAGAAGATAAAGTGATAAGGATACGGGTAAAAGATAATCCCAGTCCGGATTCCGTCCTTGTTCGGAAAATTTTAACGACCAGGATCTTTGGAATTTTCTCTGTTCTAAGGATACCGATTTCACAGATCCCCCGCCAACCCCCTCATTGGTCCAGCCCCTGGGACCCCCCCCCCCGCTCCCCCCCCCCCTCCCTCACCCCCCGCTTTCCACGAACTCTTCCGGCCACTCAAAGAACCAAATTTCCATTAAAAGGAAACCTGTATGAAATAGAAATCTATCAGGAATTGTCTCACGAGAGAGAGAGAGAGAGAGAGAGAGAGAGAGAGAGAGAGAGGATCAGCTGAACAGTAATTTCTATTAAAAGGAAACCTTTATGGAAGAGGGAATCAATCCTGAACTATCTCATGAGAGAGAGAGAGAGAGAGAGAGAGAGAGAGAGAGAGAATGATCAGGATCAACTGAAGAGTGATATCTATTAAAAGGAAATCTGTATGAAAGAGTAATCAATCCTGAACTGTTCAATGAGAGAGAGAGAGAGAGAGAGAGAGAGAGAGAGAGAACAATCAGGATCAACTGAAGTGATATCTATTAAAAGGAAACCTGTACGACAGGGTAATCAATTCTAAACTGTCTCATGAGAGAGAGAGAGAGAGAGAGAGAGAGAGAGAGAGAGAGAGAGAGAAATAATCAGTATCAGCTGAAGAGTGATATCTATTAAAAGGAAACCTTTATGAAAGTGTAATCAATCCTGAACTGTCCAATGAGAGAGAGAGAGAGAGAGAGAGGAGAGAGAGAGAATAATCAGGATCAACTGAAGTGATATCTATTAAAAGGAAACCTGTATGAAAGAGTAATCAATCCTGAACTGTCCAATGAGAGAGAGAGAGAGAGAGAGAGAGAGAGAGAGAAATAATCAGGATCAGCTGACGAGTGATATCTATTAGACATCTAATCTCATTAATCACCCATAATGATGCAGAGCCAAGATCGTCCCTCGCAAGGGAATATTCCCATTTGCAATTCAACTTTATCTGATATTCATTAACTTTCAGACAAACGTAATTACAATGAATATGGAAAATATTAAAGTGCAGATTTATTTTGACTTCAAACAAAATAAAAGCATTTTGGGAAGGACATTAAAAAATACTACTTAGCAAAATTAAATAATATTTCCTCTTGGTAAGGGGTAGAAGAGAAATATTTATTTTAATGCTGTTACTGTTATTGAAATATTCAATTTTTTCTTGTTTCCTTTCCTCACTGGGCTATTTTCCCTGTTGAGGTTCCTGGGCTTATAGAAACCTGCTTTTCCAACCTAGGGTTGTAGCTTAGCAAATAATAATAATAATAATAATAATAATAATAATAATAATAATAATAATAATAATAATAATAATAATAATAATAATAATAATAATAATAATATAAATGAAATTCATTTTAGATAGGAAGTGAACAAAGGTCAAGCAAACCTACGTTGTTATTCAAAGATAAATACTTACCACTATCAAATTATCTATACCCAGCGTGCTTAATGAAAATTAGAATTGTGTAGAAAAAAGAACTTGCATAATTCATATAGAAATTGTAGATATCTTTTTAGATGAATTTAAAAATAGTATTTTCCGGGGAAACGCAAAAATTTATACTAATATACTTCATGAAAGTTTAAAGACTTCCCTTAAGTAAAAAAATGGGTAAATTACATTTCACAACAATGATAGATTCTTGAAAGACTCACAACTGATTCTACCAATGTATAACAAAATAAAAAATATGAATAAATATATGGGCTAACGTATAAAGTATAGCAAAAAACGGATATAGTGATAATATTTGTTATCAACACACGCACACCAACTTGCAATAATATATATATGTATATATATAGTATATATATATATATGAATATATATATATATATATTATATATATATCATATATATATTATATATTACATATGTATTTTATATATTACATATTATATATATACATATATATATATACAGTATACATATATATATATATGTATATATAGTATATATATGTGTGTGTGTGTATGTATTTAAAATAACGACAGTAGTAACTAGTTGGATGTGATACTGGTAATTCGATCAGCAAACATTTGAAGGGTTGGGTGTGGTCATCACATGGATGGTTAACAACCATGAAAAGCCAACCAGCGGCGAAGGGCGTGGGGCTCTCAGCCTCACCCCATAAATATTTTCTGAAAAGCAGAAGGATATCAAATTCATATATATATATATATAGTATATATATATATATTCATATATATATGTATATATATATATGTGTGTGTGTGTGTGTATTCGTACAGGACTATGGGATTCCTCAGCGATCAGTTTATTATTGATTCCAGATAAGTCGGATTTTAGAAAAGAGGATAATACAGGATTAATTTAAAACACAACCAGCGCTTAGGTTTAAATTGCGACAGGCCATTACAAAGGATTCGACAATATTCCTTTGGGTAAAGTCATCAACATAAATATCCTTTTATATTTATTATCATTATAAGTTCGCCAATGTCCCTAATGAAACGAGTGCTAACTCTAATAAAGTCTTTTCACTTTTCATTTCACAGCCATAATACATATTTTTATACTTATAATGTATCATCTTCCGTGATATAGGCTATATATATATATATAGTATATATATACAAACATACATATACTATATATACGAACCTATATATATATATATATATATACACACACATATATACACACAAACATATATATATATTTGTATATATATATATATATATTATATCTATAGTATATATATATATACACATAATATATACACACAAACATATATATATACATAATATATATATATATATATACAAATATATATAAAATAGTATTTATATATATTATACATATATATTATAAATCCATACACAAATATGTGCGCATATGATGTTTATGATTGTTTGAAATTATAATTTTTGTTTCAAATTAATTTTTGCTTTTCCACCCCTGGATTAAACTCTTGCACTGACAGAATACGTAATTAAAGCATTGTAAGCAACATATTTTTTTTCAATACTGGATCAGCAAAAAATCTACAGGGACTATCAAAGGATACTGAAGTGCAATCCATAATCTTTTTTTCCCATTCCTGACAACGCTCATTTTATACGGTCTGAGGATGATGATGATGATAATAATAATAATAATAATAATAATAATAATAATAGATAATAATAATAAAAATAATAATAATAATAATAATAATAATTATACTAATAATAATAATAAAAATAAAAATAAAAATAAAAATAAAAATAATAATAATAATAATAATAATAAAAAACTTATAAAATAAATATTTATAATAATAATAATAATAATAATAATAATAAATAATAATAATAATAAATAATAATAATATTAATAATAATAGCAATAATAATAATAATATTAATAATAATAATAATAATAATAATAATATAATAATAATAATAATAATAATAATAATTGGAGGCCAACAGAAATAATAGCAAAGACTAAACATACCCTGAATAAGTTGCTTTTGGAGTGGATAGCTATAGTCATTGAAAAGCTTCAAAGGTTCAAACTTGCAGCGAACATTCTTATGTTGAACAGGCTGCCATACAGGAAGTCTCTTTTTAAAATTTATTTATGAAACATCTCTCTTAATGCTGTTATTATTCTTAAAATATGTTCATTTAATTATTCATTAATTCTCTTGTAGTTTATTTATTTTCTTATTTCCTCTCCTCACTGAGCTATTTTTCCTTGCTGGAGCCCTTGGCTTATAGCATCCTGCTTTTCCAAATAGGGTTGTAGCTTACCTAATAATAATAATAGTAATAATAATAATAATAATAATAATAATAATAATAATAATAATAATAATAATAATAATAATAATAATAAAAATAATAATAATAATGATGATGATGATGATGATGATGAAGATGATGATGATGATAATAAATAATAATAGAGAATGAATTGATGGATCGAGTTAGGGAAGGTCCAAAATAGTACTAGTGGGAATTAATACAAGTTAGAATTGAGAAAAATATTCAAAACTGAGTACTTAACTCTAATGATTTTTTTTTTAAGGTATGATATATCAATGTGGCAAATGCTGCCACCCATGTTGTCTGTGATTATAATTACTTTCACAAACTACCACGATTTCGTTATGACAATCAATTGAATTTTGTACATCCAAAAGCTAAATGTATCTTCACAAAGATTTTGAGTGCTTTCATACAATAATTTTTGGACACACAAGGATTTTGTGCTTTTCATACAATAATTTTTGGACACAAGAAACGTACTTGGCAATTCTACCATTTTCAATTATCTAAACAGAATGCACAATCACAAAAAGAGTTTAAAATAAAAAAGAAACAAAAAAAAAATCAAGCAAACGAAAATATTCCTTCCAGACCCCACACCCAAGATAAAAATAGGTCATAAGACTCCAAGTGAGATTATTCCCAACGACACCACCACCAACAATTAAGCGTAGTGAAAGCAATAAAACGATAATAGCTCCCAATTTATGAGGCTCAGGGCATTTTTACAAAGGGCAAGTAATGCGGGTACCATGTGGCCCAGAATATCCAGTGGGGCGGGTGAGGGGGGGGTAGAGGGTGGCAATAAATAGCAATCAAGAAGAAAATAAATAACGCGAAAAGAATCTTTCCAGACGTCCTCGGAGCCTTTCCTGAATCCCGATGTACATAGCTCTGGATTCATGCAAAGCCATTGGGGGGAGATAAAGATGTAAGGCTGAGAAAAATGGTAATAAAGAACAATGGCATAAATAAGGAAGCAATGCCAAAATGAAGATGTAGCGGCCGAGGGAGGGTAATGATGACAGAAGAGGGAAAGAATAAGCATGGAGAAAAATGGAATTATGCAGTAAAAAGATGCTTTTAAAAAATACAGCAAAGAGATATTACATAAATGTTTTAGATGAAAATTAAATATAATGAAGCAGCCATACAACTAAAACAATTTAGGCTGAATGAGTTAATAAAATAGTGATGGAAATTATTATAAAAAATTAATAATAAAATTGGAGACAAAAAAAAAAGAAACAATGAATTACGGTATACTGTGAGACAAAAAAATGAGGACCGATAAGGTTTCCTTCAACCACAAAACACCCCAAGTTGTATAAATAAATATCAAAGCTTATCAAAACAATGCACAAATAGTTAATTTTGGAAAAGCGAGGTATACGAAAACTATAATCTTTTTACTTTATGATCCAGAAGTACAAAAATATTGACTAAAAGAAAATGCAGAAATTAATGCGATGAATAATGAACGAATACCTTTACAGGACGAACTTTCATTTAGAGAGAATGTTAATGCACTAATTATCACCTCACAAACACACAAACACACACACAAAAAAAGGCGAAGAAATAAAAAAATCGAAATCAAGATGTCAGAATGTCAAACGCGAAGGATAAGGTGTGAGTTTTATGGCTAGTGAGAAAGTTGTGTCAGATTGGAAAATGCGATATCATAATATCATTGCACACAATAAATATATACACAATTATTTCGCAACAATATTTTTTGAATGAGGACGATTTTAACTACATACAGCACATCTAAAATCAAATTGTCATTTTTTTATTGCAATTTTACTTATAAGAAATATATTCCGTGTATCTCTTCCTCAATTTCACCAAAACTATGTACTGAGTACTAATAAATTATTTAAAGTTTAAGGGGACCTGTTTATCTTGAGGAAATATTTTAATCCTTTTATTCTGCCGTGTTTAAAATGTTGTTCACCTGACTCGTCTTCAGCAGACAACACTCATCTTACAATATAAGACAAAATCCTAAGCTTCATTAAAATCCCTGACGTGAATTTTATTTCTGGCAACGTCATTCAAAATGAAATTTTCATGATACAGACCCTTATTTGTATTCAGATCCTCCAAGACTATACCATCCACCACGTAGTAATACGTATAGTATACAGTTCATTCTAAAAGTCTTGCTTTTTCTTTGGTAACATTCAAATCTAAACAGTATTTCAAGAAATGGTCCTACTAATCTAACAGTTGAATCGGGTAGAACTTCAGAAGATTAAAATTTGTTCAAATACTTTTTCCTGTAATGGTTAACATACGTCTCGTTGCATAGCTTATAAGATATTCATTCATTTAATATTTCAATTTATATAGATCTGCTTTAATTTTGGGTTCCCTATAGTTTTTCTTTACATCTACTTTTCTTTTCCCCATTAGACTGCTTTCTCTACTGGGGCCCTTAGGATTTTCGCATTTTCGTTTTCCTATTTATGGTTTCGGCTTATCTTTTCATAGCAATTGTAGATAACAATAACATTTCCTAACCATACCCCTTAACTACTTTTCGTAGTACAAAAAGATACTAACTTCCAGTTACTCAGCCATTCTTTAGGGTTGAGGTTACTAGCCATATGCCCTTATTCTTGAGACCCCTGATATGCTGGTACCAATTCATAGCTAGGTAGACTAGACTAGAAGGCAGCAGTTCATGTACTATCCACAACCTACCAAATGTGAGGGCTGTATGTATATATACTGTGTGTGTGTATGTGTGTGTATATTACTACTGTGTATATATATATACATATATATATATATTATATATATATATATTCCCCAAATTTTTGGGGGTAGCCGACATAGAAAAAAAGTACAAAATGGAACTTTCTTCTTCTCTTAGCTTCTCCCAGCCTGACGAGGGAGTTCAGCCAACTTTGGTTGGTGTGTGTGTGTGTGTGTGTGTGTGTGTGTTCATATACATATATATATACATATATATAAATAAAGAAATATATATATGCATATATATTCATATATACAGTATATATACATATATATATTTATATATACAGTATATATACATATATATATACATACATACAGTATATATATAGTATATATATATATACTGTATATATATATATATATATATATATATATATAATATATATATATATACACATACATACACAAACCACGCAACAGTCGGCTGAATAACTAGTCAGGCTCGGAGAAGCTAAGAGTACAAAAGTCCCCTTTTGTTCTCTTCTTATGGTCGGCTAACCCCCAAAATTGGGGGAATATATATATATATAGCATATATATATATATATATATACTGTATACACACACACACACACACACACATATATATATATATATATATATATACTGTATACACACACACACACACATATATAGTATATATATATAGTATAACATACATAATTAAGCATAGAAAAGCGAAAGGCGGACAGAGAATGTAATAAAAACTTTTCATACCACCAAATTAATACTTTTCCAAATTTTCTCTCCCTTACAATTCGCTTCATTCTTAATCTACTTTCATCTTATTTCATATTTCCTAAACTTTAAAGCTTCCACTATCTAAACACTTCGTTATTTTTTTTTTTTTTTTTTTTTGTCTTTTATCTTATTCTTCGTCGTCTCCATTACATCGCTTCATTTATATTAAGTAGATATTTTTCTTTTTATTTCCTTCCAATAACGTTTGTTTTTATATTCTGCATTTTATTTCCTTTAATGTTTATTCCACACACATCTTCCTCATCCTACCACATTAGCTTATCTCCTTCATCTCATATTCCAATCACCATTTCCCAATCTTTTTCTTCCCTTTTCATCTTATTACGAATCATCGAATTCAGCACATTTTCATTTATTGATTTTCTTACCTTACATCCAATTTCTCCCAGCCAACTTTTTTTATATCTCATTTTTCTATCTATTTTCATTAATTCATTTATGATGTGTATCCCATCCATGACCCCCATTTCCACCCTCACCCTTCCATCCCGCTAATAAAAAGAAAGATTTACGTTCGTTTTGCAGAGCTTCATATTCGATTAAAAAACGTTTCATTTTATCTAACTTATGTGTGTTGTTGTCTTTCCATCTGCCTGTTTTACCCCTTGCAAAGTTTAAATAACGCAATCGTTCTCCCTGGAACAGTTACTGCAAAACACGTTTTGATCTGAGCATAACTGTTTCTTGTTCATATTCGATTAAAAACGTTTCATTTTATTTATCTTATATGTGCTGTCGTCTTTCCATCAGCCTGTTTTACACCTTGCAATGTTTAAATAGCGCAATCGCTCTCCCTGGAACACTTTCTGCAAAACACGTTTTGATCTGAGCATAACTGTTTCTTGTTCATATTCGATTAAAAACGTTTCATTTTATTTATCTTATATGTGCTGTCGTCTTTCCATCAGCCTGTTTTACACCTTGCAATGTTTAAATAGCGCAATCGTTCTCCCTGGAACAGTTACTGCAAAACACGTTTTGATCTGTACACAACGTTTTTTTTATGATAAATATTTGCCCTTTAACGAATTATATACAAAAGCAATATATCTTTAAACGTCCCATCTCAACAGGACTTTCAAATAGACTTTTTATTATTCCATCTTTCAAATTATTATTATTTTTTTTTTTTAAGTCTTTCAGTGTTTAATCCCTATTAAAATGTTTCCGGTAACATTTAATATCTGTAAAATCCCATCTCAAAACTTCACCTTCGCTGACCCCTCCCAAATGTTTATATCTTTCACTTTTGCAGAACATTTCCACTTGAGAGTCATAACTAATAATCTATATTAGGGCATTCATTTCCCTCAAAATGACAATGTTATTTCTTCGCAAAACATTTTCTCCATAAACTCTTGAACATTGCATATACATGAAATGATTCGCCAAAACGGCTGTTAGTAAAAGTTCCCTCACAGCAAAGTTTTTATGTTGAACAGGCTGATATAAGTCTTTTTATAGTATATATGACATATCTGTTTTGACGTTGTTAGTTTTTAGAATGAATTATTGTTAATTTATTCTCATTTATTTATTTCCTTTTTTCCTTTCCTCACAGGGCTATTTTTCCCTATTGGAGCCCTTGGGCTTATAGCATCTTGCTTTTCCAACTATAGTCAATTCTTTTTATTGATGCAGATTTGCACCGACTTGCAGCGGTGCTCTTTCCGCTCAGAAAAGTTTGCTGATCGCTGATTGGTTGGACAACATAATTCTAACCAATCAGATAACAGGATTTTTTTTCCGAACTAAAAGGGCACCGCTGCGAGTCAGTGTAAATGAGCCTCACTAAAAAAAATGAGTATAGGGTTGTAGCTTGGCTAATAATAATAATAATAATAATAATAATAATAATAATTAATAATAATAATAATAATAATAATAATAATAACGTTCTCATCAAAGAGATTATGTCTGGCTGGTATTTGCTACAAAAATGTTTCATCGACTTTTTTAAGGCTCCTTCACAAGAATGTGTTTTCTATGAAAGTAATTTCAATTTTGTTTTGTGTGATTTTATAGCGGTTTGCTATTTGATATACATCGAGTATTGTGGAAAAACAATTACTTCTAGTTTTTAAACTGCTTTATTTACGAAATCCTGTTTAATAATAATAATAAGAGACAATGATAGTGAATAAATAATGGTGCAATTTTATTATATACATAAAACTAGAAATAATTGGCTTGCGCTATTTCTATATATAACACCGTTCATGAAACAAAGCTAAAGGAATCAAAAGATGTACTTTTTATATGTGGAATTGTTAAGGTAACTGTTATGACATTTGAACTACAAAATAGAAATAATTATAAATTATATATGAATCTACACACACACACACACATATATATATATATATATATATATAGATAGAAAGATAGATAGATAGATAGATATAGATATAGATATCGATATATTTATATATAGATATAGATATAGATATATTTATATATGTATATATATATACATATAGATATATATATATATATATATATATATACAGTATATAGATTTATTTATATATATAGATATATATATATACAGTATATAAATTTATATGTGTATATATATACAGTATATATATAAATATAATATATATATATATATATATAAACGCTTTACAATCTTATTTTATACTATAAAAATTTGTTTTGGAAAATAGAATTGTTTCTAATTCCAATTCAGTATTTTTACTCTAAACCCTCCATAAGGTTTCCCCCTCAGAGCATCCCAAAATGTCTCTCTCTCTCTCTCTCTCTCTCTCTCTCTCTCTCTCTCTCAAGGTTTAATAACTAACCTCTGCAGCAAATAATAGAATCAACTGAACTGCGGCCCCCAATTCAGACACTATTTTACAGGATAGACTTCAGAAGTAGAGGAAACAATGGGCGGTATTCATAAAGAAAAGGATATGCTTATGCTTGCAAAATATGAAGGAAATCCTTCTACTTGTATTCATAAACATTTCAAGCAAAAGCTTCTGCTTTTAGAGCAAAAGCATATCCTTATAATCACATAAAAGTAAATGGTTATACATAAAGAAGACCCTTTACTTCATATAAAGAGCATATGCTTCGAAAAAGCTGAGTCTGGTCAGTAGCAGACTGCAGTTCGAAGAAAAAGGTTGTTCTGTCCGATTCTCAGCACGATGGCAGATTTTGTGGATGTGAGGCATGTTAAACAATACATGCCCCGTTTACCCACACTTGGTCGTGATTTCAAGATGTTATTCCCGTTTTGAAGAACAAAATGTACAGTGGCTTGCGGACAGATATCTTGTCCACACACCTGGAATCTCGATGAAATATCAAGGTTAAGCCATAACTTGGTGCTATGCATTTTACATTTGCTTTTGCATGTATAAACAGTTGGGAGAATACGAAGGCTGCTGTATTTAGGGATGTATGTATGTACAAAACAGTATGTATGTATGTATGTATGTATGTATGTATGTATGAATGTATATATATATATATAATATATATGTGTGTGTGTGTGTGTGTGTAGTACATGCAAATATACTGTATTCATATAATATATAAATATAGTTTATATATATATACATATATATATATATATATATATATGTATATGTATGTATATATTATATATATATGTATATGTATGTATATATGTCTGTATATATATATATATATATATATATATGTAAATATATATACATCATATAAATATAGATATATACACAGAAATATTCATATACTGCAAAAGCTTATATACATGCATTTATATACACATATATAAACTATATATATATATATATATATATCGATTCGTACCAGAAATAGATTGTTCTACATCCCAGACCTGAAATAATTTAGCTGAAATCAACTATTTCAATTCGGTTTGCTTTAAACCTCAGTTATCCTTCGCCCTTCGTCCGGGTATCTTAAAGTTTCCTTCCAACTGCAAGTTAAGCGTTTAGCGTCTTCAAAACTTTTCAACTCAGATCCATAAATCAAATCACGCAGTTTATTATTATTATTATTGTTATTATTATTATTATTATTATTATTATTATTATTATTATTATTATTATTTCATTATCATTATTATTATTATTGTTGTTGTTGTTGTTGTTATAAAGCAAGAATGGAATTTTTCGCGAGTCCTAAGAGAATTCGGAAGAAAATCTTCTCGAATTTCCAAATGGCTTCAGAAGAAATAGCCATAGACTTAGCATGGAATTCTGAATGGCCCCCCAGAACGGAATCTCAGAACGGTATCGTAAGAAAAACTTTCCCAGATTTCCAAATGGGCTTCAGAAAAAATAGCCATGGACTTAGCATGGAATTCTGAATGCCTCCAGAACGGAATCTCAGAACGTTTCAGAAGAAAACTTTCCCGAATTTCCAAAAGTCTTCAAAGGACATAGCCGTGTACATAATATGGATTTCTGAATGAATCCAGAACTGAGATTTCCAGGAGCAGTCCTGAACAACTCCTCCCCGAGCTTCAAATGACTTCTGAAGACCTGATCTTCATTTTTTCAAACGTAGCCTGCAACACCTCACATGATCTGTATGTAGCTGGCGAAATCTAACCAAGGAATTGCGCGTCAATAGGAGTAAGAGGAAATGAGTTGATGACAGGGAGAAGGATTTCACTAACTCACAGAGATCGCGTTCTGGCGGAATAGGAAGCTGCCGGTAAGAATTATATGTTACGTCTTCGGAACACCATCAATTACAGATGGTTTTGGTTGCTGCCGAATTTGCTGATCATTCGTTTTACATCGCCCCGACCTATAGAAAGACACGGGATCTTCCGTTGGCAGCTGAGCTTTGAAGATCATAATGTATGCGCCTTGAAGGATCCTTTGCTTGGGCTTTTGCGACGATGTCTTATTAAAGGAGACTCTTGGAAAAAGTACGAGGCTTTGTATCGGTGCAAAAACGGATTGCGGGGAATGAGGATGGAGGCAGAATGGTTCAACTGAACGGTGAGTGACGTGTAGTTCTTCAACAGGATTGTCCCAAAATTCGCCAGTGAAGTAAGGATATATCCAGACGACATTGGTAAATATATCATGTTGCTCGTCATTTACTTTGGCATGATAGTGTATGCGGAGAAATCGATAGTATTCATCTCTTTACTCATTGTCCAGATAGGTAAAGAATAAATGCCTTCGATTTCCCAGAGGAATCTGACGAAGTGAGGACTCACGGCACTGAAATGTCTTTTGAATTCTAGAAAGGACACTGACGAACTAAGGAAAAGAGACAATGAAATCTCGAAAGAAACAGATAATCTAATGAAAGAAGATCTTGAAAACTAGAAGACAGGAGAGAACAGCGAAGAGGAGCCTCTAATGCCAGAGGTAAGACACCTGAAAATAAAGAGCCTCTACTGCCAGAGGTAAGACACCTAAAAATAGAGAGCCTCTAATGCTAGAAGTAAGGGCACCCTCAAAATATAGATAGAAAACCCTCTAATGCTAAAAGTATGGAACCTGGAAATATATGTCAAAGAACTTCTAATGCTAGAAGTGTGGGACCTAAAGAGAGAGGTCAAAGAACTTCTAATGCTTGAGGTAAGGGAGCTGAAAAGAGGTCAAAGAACTTCTAATGCTAGAGGTGTGGGAGCTAAAAAGAAGTCTAAGAACTTCTAATGCTAGAGGTGTGGGAGCTAAAAAGAGGTCAAAGAACTTTTAATGCTAGAGGTGTGGGAGCTAAAAAGAGGTCAAAGAACTTCTAATGCTAGAGAAGTGGGAGCTAAAAAGAAGTCAAAGAACTTCTAATGCTAGAGAAGTGGGGAGCTAAAATGAGGTCAAAGAACTTCTAATGCTAGAGGTGTGGGAGCTAAAAATAAGTCAAAGAACTTCTAATGCTAGAGGTGTGGGAGCTAAAGAGGTCAAAGAACTTCTAATGCTAGAGGTGTGGGAGCTAAAAAGAGGTCAAAGAACTTCTAATGCTAGAGGTGTGGGAGCTAAAAAGAGGCCAAAGAACTTCTAATGCTAGAGGTGTGGGAGCTAAAAAGAGGTCAAAGAACTTCTAATGCAAGGGGTGTGGGAGATAAAAAGAGCGTCAAAGAACCTCTAATGCAAGGGGGTGGGGGAGCTAAAAAGAGGTCAAAGAACTTCTAATGCAAGGGGTGGGGGAGCTAAAAAGAGGTCAAAGAACTTCTAATGCAAGGGGTGGGGAAGCTAAAAAGAGGTCAAAGAACTTCTAATGCAAGGGGTGGGGAAGCTAAAAAGAGGTCAAAGAACTTCTAATGCAAGGGGTGGGGAAGCTAAAAAGAGGTCAAAGAACTTCTAATGCTAGGGGTGGGGAAGCTAAAAAGAGGTCAAAGAACTTCTAATGCGAAGGGTGTGGGAGCTAAAAAGAGGTCAAAGAACTTCTAATGCTAGGGGTGGGGAAGCTAAAAAGAGGTCAAAGAACTTCTAATGCAAGGGGTGGGGAAGCTAAAAAGAGGTCAAAGAACTTCTAATGCAAGGGGTGGGAAGCTATAAAGAAGTCAAAGAACTTCTAATGCAAGGGGTGTGGGAGCTAAAAAGAGGTCAAAGAACTTCTAATGCAAGGGGGTGGGGGAGCTAAAAAGAGGTCAAAGAACTTCTAATGCAAGGGGTGTGGGAGCTAAAAAGAGGTCAAAGAACTTCTAATGCAAGGGGTGTGGGAGCTAAAAAGAGGTCAAAGAACTTCTAATGCAAGGGGTGGGGAAGCTAAAAAGAGGTCAAAGAACTTCTAATGCAAGGGGTGGGGAAGCTAAAAAGAGGTCAAAGAACTTCTAATGCAAGGGTGGGGAAGCTAAAAAGAGGTCAAAGAACTTCTAATGCAAGGGGTGGGGAAGCTAAAAAGAGGTCAAAGAACTTCTAATGCAAGGGGGTGGGGAAGCTAAAAAGAGGTCAAAGAACTCTTCTAATGCTAGAGGGTGGGGAAGCTAAAAAGAGGTCAAAGAACTTCTAATGCGAAGCGGTGTGGGAGCTAAAAAGAGGTCAAAGAACTTCTAATGCTAGGGCGTGGGGAAGCTAAAAAGAGGTCAAAGAACTTCTAATGCAAGGGGGTGGGGAAGCTAAAAAGAGGTCAAAGAACTTCTAATGCAAGGGGTGGGGGAAGCTATAAAGAAGTCAAAGAACTTCTAATGCAAGGGGTGTGGGAGCTAAAAAGAGGTCAAAGAACTTCTAATGCAAGGGGTGGGGGAGCTAAAAAGAGGTCAAAGAACTTCTAATGCAAGGGGGTGTGGGAGCTAAAAAGAGGTCCAAAGAACTTCTAATGCAAGGGGTGTGGGGAGCTAAAAAGAGGTCAAAGAACTTCTAATACAAGGGGTGTGGGAGCTAAAAAGAGGTCAAAGAACTTCTAATGCTAGGGGTGGGGAAGCTAAAAAGAGGTCAAAGAACTTCTAATGCAAGGGGTGGGGAAGCTAAAAAGAGGTCAAAGAACTTCTAATGCAAGGGGTGGGGAAGCTAAAAAGAGGTCAAAGAACTTCTAATGCAAGGGGTGTGGGAGCTAAAAAGAGGTCAAAGAACTTCTAATGCAAGAGGTGTGGGAGCTAAAAAGAGGTCAAAAAACTTCTAATGCAAGGGGTGTGGGAGCTGAAAAGAGGTCAAAGAACTTCTAATACAAGGGGTGTGGGAGCTAAAAAGAGGTCAAAGAACTTCTAATGCTAGGGGTGGGGAAGCTAAAAAGAGGTCAAAGAAACTTCTAATGCAAGGGGTGGGGAAGCTAAAAAGAGGTCAAAGAA
>NC_090768.1:43546099-43566990 GCF_036898095.1 Palaemon carinicauda
GCCCCAATTCAGACACTATTTTACAGGATAGACTTCAGAAGTAGAGGAAACAATGGGCGGTATTCATAAAGAAAAGGATATGCTTATGCTTGCAAAATATGAAGGAAATCCTTCTACTTGTATTCATAAACATTTCAAGCAAAAGCTTCTGCTTTTAGAGCAAAAGCATATCCTTATAATCACATAAAAGTAAATGGTTATACATAAAGAAGACCCTTTACTTCATATAAAGAGCATATGCTTCGAAAAAGCTGAGTCTGGTCAGTAGCAGACTGCAGTTCGAAGAAAAAGGTTGTTCTGTCCGATTCTCAGCACGATGGCAGATTTTGTGGATGTGAGGCATGTTAAACAATACATGCCCCGTTTACCCACACTTGGTCGTGATTTCAAGATGTTATTCCGTTTTGAAGAACAAAATGTACAGTGGCTTGCGGACAGATATCTTGTCCACACCTGGAATCTCGATGAAATATCAAGGTTAAGCCATAACTTGGTGCTATGCATTTTACATTTGCTTTTGCATGTATAAACAGTTGGGAGAATACGAAGGCTGCTGTATTTAGGGATGTATGTATGTACAAACAGTATGTATGTATGTATGTATGTATGTATGTATGTATGAATGTATATATATATATATATATATATATATATATATATATATATATATATATATATGTGTGTGTGTGTGTGTGTGTGTGTAGTACATGCAAATATACTGTATTCATATAATATATAAATATAGTTTATATATATATACATATATATATATATATATATATATATATATATATATATATATATATATATATGTATATGTATGTATATATTATATATATATGTATATGTATGTATATATGTCTGTATATATATATATATATATATATATATATATATATATATATATATATATATATGTAAATATATATACATCATATAAATATAGATATATACACAGAATATTCATATACTGCAAAAGCTTATATACATGCATTTATATACACATATATAAACTATATATATATATATATATATATATATATATATATATATATATATATATATATATATATCGATTCGTACCAGAAATAGATTGTTCTACATCCCAGACCTGAAATAATTTAGCTGAAATCAACTATTTCAATTCGGTTTGCTTTAAACCTCAGTTATCCTTCGCCCTTCGTCCGGGTATCTTAAAGTTTCCTTCCAACTGCAAGTTAAGCGTTTAGCGTCTTCAAAACTTTTCAACTCAGATCCATAAATCAAATCACGCAGTTTATTATTATTATTATTGTTATTATTATTATTATTATTATTATTATTATTATTATTATTATTATTATTTCATTATCATTATTATTATTATTGTTGTTGTTGTTGTTGTTATAAAGCAAGAATGGAATTTTTCGCGAGTCCTAAGAGAATTCGGAAGAAAATCTTCTCGAATTTCCAAATGGCTTCAGAAGAAATAGCCATAGACTTAGCATGGAATTCTGAATGCCCCCAGAACGGAATCTCAGAACGGTATCGTAAGAAAACTTTCCCAGATTTCCAAATGGCTTCAGAAAAAATAGCCATGGACTTAGCATGGAATTCTGAATGCCTCCAGAACGGAATCTCAGAACGTTTCAGAAGAAAACTTTCCCGAATTTCCAAAAGTCTTCAAAGGACATAGCCGTGTACATAATATGGATTTCTGAATGAATCCAGAACTGAGATTTCCAGGAGCAGTCCTGAACAACTCCTCCCCGAGCTTCAAATGACTTCTGAAGACCTGATCTTCATTTTTTCAAACGTAGCCTGCAACACCTCACATGATCTGTATGTAGCTGGCGAAATCTAACCAAGGAATTGCGCGTCAATAGGAGTAAGAGGAAATGAGTTGATGACAGGGAGAAGGATTTCACTAACTCACAGAGATCGCGTTCTGGCGGAATAGGAAGCTGCCGGTAAGAATTATATGTTACGTCTTCGGAACACCATCAATTACAGATGGTTTTGGTTGCTGCCGAATTTGCTGATCATTCGTTTTACATCGCCCGACCTATAGAAAGACACGGGATCTTCCGTTGGCAGCTGAGCTTTGAAGATCATAATGTATGCGCCTTGAAGGATCCTTTGCTTGGGCTTTTGCGACGATGTCTTATTAAAGGAGACTCTTGGAAAAAGTACGAGGCTTTGTATCGGTGCAAAAACGGATTGCGGGGAATGAGGATGGAGGCAGAATGGTTCAACTGAACGGTGAGTGACGTGTAGTTCTTCAACAGGATTGTCCCAAAATTCGCCAGTGAAGTAAGGATATATCCAGACGACATTGGTAAATATATCATGTTGCTCGTCATTTACTTTGGCATGATAGTGTATGCGGAGAAATCGATAGTATTCATCTCTTTACTCATTGTCCAGATAGGTAAAGAATAAATGCCTTCGATTTCCCAGAGGAATCTGACGAAGTGAGGACTCACGGCACTGAAATGTCTTTTGAATTCTAGAAAGGACACTGACGAACTAAGGAAAAGAGACAATGAAATCTCGAAAGAAACAGATAATCTAATGAAAGAAGATCTTGAAAACTAGAAGACAGGAGAGAACAGCGAAGAGGAGCCTCTAATGCCAGAGGTAAGACACCTGAAAATAAAGAGCCTCTACTGCCAGAGGTAAGACACCTAAAAATAGAGAGCCTCTAATGCTAGAAGTAAGGCACCTCAAAATATAGATAGAAAACCCTCTAATGCTAAAAGTATGGAACCTGGAAATATATGTCAAAGAACTTCTAATGCTAGAAGTGTGGGACCTAAAGAGAGAGGTCAAAGAACTTCTAATGCTTGAGGTAAGGGAGCTGAAAAGAGGTCAAAGAACTTCTAATGCTAGAGGTGTGGGAGCTAAAAAGAAGTCTAAGAACTTCTAATGCTAGAGGTGTGGGAGCTAAAAAGAGGTCAAAGAACTTTTAATGCTAGAGGTGTGGGAGCTAAAAAGAGGTCAAAGAACTTCTAATGCTAGAGAAGTGGGAGCTAAAAAGAAGTCAAAGAACTTCTAATGCTAGAGAAGTGGGAGCTAAAATGAGGTCAAAGAACTTCTAATGCTAGAGGTGTGGGAGCTAAAAATAAGTCAAAGAACTTCTAATGCTAGAGGTGTGGGAGCTAAAGAGGTCAAAGAACTTCTAATGCTAGAGGTGTGGGAGCTAAAAAGAGGTCAAAGAACTTCTAATGCTAGAGGTGTGGGAGCTAAAAAGAGGCCAAAGAACTTCTAATGCTAGAGGTGTGGGAGCTAAAAAGAGGTCAAAGAACTTCTAATGCAAGGGGTGTGGGAGATAAAAAGAGGTCAAAGAACCTCTAATGCAAGGGGTGGGGGAGCTAAAAAGAGGTCAAAGAACTTCTAATGCAAGGGGTGGGGGAGCTAAAAAGAGGTCAAAGAACTTCTAATGCAAGGGGTGGGGAAGCTAAAAAGAGGTCAAAGAACTTCTAATGCAAGGGGTGGGGAAGCTAAAAAGAGGTCAAAGAACTTCTAATGCAAGGGGTGGGGAAGCTAAAAAGAGGTCAAAGAACTTCTAATGCTAGGGGTGGGGAAGCTAAAAAGAGGTCAAAGAACTTCTAATGCGAAGGGTGTGGGAGCTAAAAAGAGGTCAAAGAACTTCTAATGCTAGGGGTGGGGAAGCTAAAAAGAGGTCAAAGAACTTCTAATGCAAGGGGTGGGGAAGCTAAAAAGAGGTCAAAGAACTTCTAATGCAAGGGGTGGGGAAGCTATAAAGAAGTCAAAGAACTTCTAATGCAAGGGGTGTGGGAGCTAAAAAGAGGTCAAAGAACTTCTAATGCAAGGGGTGGGGGAGCTAAAAAGAGGTCAAAGAACTTCTAATGCAAGGGGTGTGGGAGCTAAAAAGAGGTCAAAGAACTTCTAATGCAAGGGGTGTGGGAGCTAAAAAGAGGTCAAAGAACTTCTAATGCAAGGGGTGGGGAAGCTAAAAAGAGGTCAAAGAACTTCTAATGCAAGGGGTGGGGAAGCTAAAAAGAGGTCAAAGAACTTCTAATGCAAGGGGTGGGGAAGCTAAAAAGAGGTCAAAGAACTTCTAATGCAAGGGGTGGGGAAGCTAAAAAGAGGTCAAAGAACTTCTAATGCAAGGGGTGGGGAAGCTAAAAAGAGGTCAAAGAACTTCTAATGCTAGGGGTGGGGAAGCTAAAAAGAGGTCAAAGAACTTCTAATGCGAAGGGTGTGGGAGCTAAAAAGAGGTCAAAGAACTTCTAATGCTAGGGGTGGGGAAGCTAAAAAGAGGTCAAAGAACTTCTAATGCAAGGGGTGGGGAAGCTAAAAAGAGGTCAAAGAACTTCTAATGCAAGGGGTGGGGAAGCTATAAAGAAGTCAAAGAACTTCTAATGCAAGGGGTGTGGGAGCTAAAAAGAGGTCAAAGAACTTCTAATGCAAGGGGTGGGGGAGCTAAAAAGAGGTCAAAGAACTTCTAATGCAAGGGGTGTGGGAGCTAAAAAGAGGTCAAAGAACTTCTAATGCAAGGGGTGTGGGAGCTAAAAAGAGGTCAAAGAACTTCTAATACAAGGGGTGTGGGAGCTAAAAAGAGGTCAAAGAACTTCTAATGCTAGGGGTGGGGAAGCTAAAAAGAGGTCAAAGAACTTCTAATGCAAGGGGTGGGGAAGCTAAAAAGAGGTCAAAGAACTTCTAATGCAAGGGGTGGGGAAGCTAAAAAGAGGTCAAAGAACTTCTAATGCAAGGGGTGTGGGAGCTAAAAAGAGGTCAAAGAACTTCTAATGCAAGAGGTGTGGGAGCTAAAAAGAGGTCAAAAAACTTCTAATGCAAGGGGTGTGGGAGCTGAAAAGAGGTCAAAGAACTTCTAATACAAGGGGTGTGGGAGCTAAAAAGAGGTCAAAGAACTTCTAATGCTAGGGGTGGGGAAGCTAAAAAGAGGTCAAAGAACTTCTAATGCAAGGGGTGGGGAAGCTAAAAAGAGGTCAAAGAACTTCTAATGCTAGGGGTGGGGAAGCTAAAAAGATGTCAAAGAACTTCTAATGCAAGGGGTGGGGAAGCTAAAAAGAAGTCAAAGAACTTCTAATGCTAGGGGTGGGGAAGCTAAAAAGAGGTAAAAGAACTTCTAATGCGAAGGGTGTGGGAGCTAAAAAGAGGTCAAAGAACTTCTAATGCTAGGGGTGGGGAAGCTAAAAAGAGGTCAAAGAACTTCTAATGCAAGGGGTGGGGGAGCTAAAAAGAGGTCAAAGAACTTCTAATTCAAGAGGTGGGAGAGCTAAAAAGAGGTCAAAGAACTTCTAATGCAAGGGGTGGGGAAGCTAAAATGAGGTCAAAGAACTTCTAATGCATGGGGTGGGGGAGCTAAAAAAGAGGTCAAAGAACTTCTAATGCAAGGGGTGGGGGAGCTAAAAAGAGGTCAAAGAACTACTAATGCAAGGGGTGGGAGAGATAAAAAGAGGTCAAAGAACTTCTAATGCAAGGGGTGGGGAAGCTAAAAAGAGGTCAAAGAACTTCTAATGCATGGGGTGGGGGAGCTAAAAAGAGGTCAAAGAACTTCTAATGCAAGGGGTGGGGGAGCTAAAAAGAGGTCAAAGAACTTCTAATGCATGGGGTGGGGGAGCTAAAAAGAGGCCAAAAAACTTCTAATGCAAGGGGTGTGGGAGATAAGAAGAGGTCAAAGAACTTCTAATGCATGGGGTGTGGGAGCTAAAAAAAAGGTCAAAGAACTTCTAATGCAAGGGGTGGGAGAGCTAAAAAGAGGTCAAAGAACTTCTAATGCAAGGGGTGGGGAAGCTAAAAAGAGGTCAAAGAACTTCTAATGCAAGGGGTGTGATGGCTAAAAAGAGGTCAAAGAACTTCTAATGCATGGGGTGGGGGAGCTAAAAAGAGGTCAAAGAACTTCTAATGCAAGGGGTGGGTTAGCTAAAAAGAGGTCAAAGAACTTCTAATGCAAGGGGTGTGGGAGATAAAAAGAGGACAAAGTACTTCTAATGCATGGGGTGTGGGAGCTAAAAAGAGGTCAAAGAACTTCTAATGCAAGGGGTGGGGGAGCTAAAAAGAGATCAAAGAACTTCTAATGCAAGGGGTGTGAGAGCTAAAAAGAGGTCAAAGAACTTCTAATGCAAGGGGTGTGGGAGCTAAAAAGAGGTCAAAGAACTTCTAATGCAAGGGGTGTGGGAGCTAAAAAGTGGTCAAAGAACTTCTAATGCAAGGGGTGGGTTAGCTAAAAAGAGGTCAAAGAACTTCTAATGCAAGGGGTGTGGGAGATGAAAAGAGGTCAAAGAACTTCTAATGCATGGGGTGTTGAGCTAAAAAGAGGTCAAAGAACTTCTAATGCAAGGGTAGGGGGAGCTAAAAAGAGATCAAAGAACTTCTAATGCATGGGGTGTGGGAGATAAAAAGAGGTCAAAGAACTTCTAATGCAAGGGGTGGGGGAGCTAAAAAGAGGTCAAAGAACTTCTAATGGAAGGGGTGGGGAAGCTAAAAAGAGGTCAAAGAACTTCTAATGAGAGGGGTGTGGGAGCTAAAAAGAGGTCAAAGAACTTCTAATGCTAGGGGTGGGGAAGCTAAAAAGAGGTCAAAGAACTTCTAATGCAAGGGAAGTGGGAGCTAAAAAGAGGTCAAAGAACTTCTAATGCAAGGGGTGTGGGAGCTAAAAAGAGGTCAAAAAACTTCTAATGCAAGGGGTGGGGAAGCTAAAAAGAGGTCAAAGAACTTCTAATGCAAGTGTGGGAGCTAAAAAGAGGTCAAAGAACTTCTAATGCTAGAGGTGTGGGGAAGCTAAAAAGAGGTCAAAGTACTTCTAATGCAAGGGGTGTGGGAGCTAAAAAGAGGTCAAAGAACTTTTAATGCAAGGGGTGTGGGAGCTAAAAAGAGGTCAAAGAACTTCTAATGCAAGGGGTGTGGGAGCTAAAAAGAGGTCAAAGAACTTCTAATGCAAGGGGTGGGGAAGCTAAAAAGAGGTCAAAGAACTTCTAAGGCAAGGGGTGTGGGAGCTAAAAAGAGGTCAAAGAACTTCTAACGCTAGGGGTGGGGAAGCTAAAAAGAGGTCAAAGAACTTCTAATGCAAGGGGTGGGGGAGCTAAAAATAGGTCAAAGA
Source organism: Palaemon carinicauda (assembly GCF_036898095.1). NCBI lineage: Eukaryota > Metazoa > Arthropoda > Malacostraca > Decapoda > Palaemonidae > Palaemon > Palaemon carinicauda. The sequence goes on from NC_090768.1 coordinate 43,553,169, forward strand.
ACTTCTAATGTAAGGAGTGTGGGAGATAAAAGGAGGTCAAAGAACTTCTAATGCATGGCGTGTGGGAGATAAAAAGAGGTCAAAGAACTTCTAATGCATGGGGTGTGGGAGATAAAAAGAGGTCAAAGAACTTCTAATGTAAGGAGTGTGGGAGATAAAAAGAGGTCAAAGAACTTCTAAAGCATGGCGTATGGGAGATAAAAAGAGGTCAAAGAACTTCTAATGCAAGGGGTGTGGGAGCTAAAAAGAGGTCAAAAAACTTCTAAAGGAAGGGGTAAGGGAGCTAAAAAGAGGTCAAAGAACTTCTAATGCAAGGGGTGTGGGAGCAAAAAATAGGTCAAAGAACTTCTAATGCAAGGGGTGGGGAAGCTAAAAAGAGGTCAAAGAACTTCTAATGCAAGGGGTGTGGGAGCTAAAAAAGAGGTCAAAGAACTTCTAATGCAAGGGGTGGGGGAGCTAAAAAGAGGTCAAAGAACTTCTAATGCAAGGGGTGTGAGAGCTAAAAAGAGGTCAAAGAACTTCTAATGCAAAGGGTGGGGGAGCTTAAGAGAGGTCAAAGAACTTCTAATGCATGGGGTGGGGAAGCTAAAAAGAGGTCAAAGCACTTCTAAAGCAAGGGGTGTGGAAGTTAAAAAGAGGTCAAAGAACTTCTAATGCAAGGGGTGTGGGAGCTAAAAAGAGGTAAAAAACTTCTAATGCAAGGGGTAGGGGAGCTAAAAAGAGGTCAAAGAACTTCTAATGCAAGGAGTGTGGGAGCTAAAAAGAGGTCAAAGAACTTCTAATGCTAGGGGTGGGGAAGCTAAAAAGAGGTCAAAGAACTTCTAATGCAAGGGGTGTGGGAGCTAAAAAGAGGTCAAAGAACTTCTAATGCAAGGGGTGTGGGAGCTAAAAAGAGGTCAAAGAACTTCTAATGCAAGGGGGGAAGCTAAAAAGAGGTCAAAGAACTTCTAATGCAAAGGGTGTGGGAGCTAAAAAGAGATCAAAGAATTTCTAATGCTAGAGGTGTGGGAGATAAAAAGAGGTCAAAGAACTTCTAATGCAAGGGGTGTGGGAGCTAAAAAGAGGTCAAAGAACTTCTAATGCAAGGGGTGTGGGAGCTAAAAAGAGGTCAAAGAACTTCTAATGCAAGGGGTGTGGGAGCTAAAAAGAGGTCAAAGAACTTCTAATGCAAGGGGTGGGGAAGCTAAAAAGAGGTCAAAGAACTTCTAATGCAAGGGGTGTGGGAGATAAAAAGAGGTCAAAGAACTTCTAACGCAAGGGGTGGGGAAGCTAAAAAGATGTCAAAGAACTTCTAATGCAAGGAGTGTGGGAGCTAAAGAGAGGTCAAAGAACTTCTAATGCAAGGAGTGTGGGAGCTAAAAAGAGGTCAAAGAACTTCTAATGCTAGGGGTGGGGAAGCTAAAAAGAGGTCAAAGAACTTCTAATGCAAGGGGTGTGGGAGCTAAAAAGAGGTCAAAGAACTTCTAATGCAAGGGGTGGGGAAGCTAAAAAGAGGTCAAAGAACTTCTAATGCAAGGGGGGAAGCTAAAAAGAGGTCAAAGAACTTCTAATGCAAAGGGTGTGGGAGCTAAAAAGAGATCAAAGAATTTCTAATGCTAGAGGTGTGGGAGATAAAAAGAGGTCAAAGAACTTCTAATGCAAGGGGTGTGGGAGCTAAAAAGAGGTCAAAGAACTTCTAATGCAAGGGGTGTGGGAGCTAAAAAGAGGTCAAAGAACTTCTAATGCAAGGGGTGTGGGAGCTAAAAAGAGGTCAAAGAACTTCTAATGCAAGGGGTGGGGAAGCTAAAAAGAGGTCAAAGAACTTCTAATGCAAGGGGTGTGGGAGATAAAAAGAGGTCAAAGAACTTCTAACGCAAGGGGTGGGGAAGCTAAAAAGATGTCAAAGAACTTCTAATGCAAGGAGTGTGGGAGCTAAAGAGAGGTCAAAGAACTTCTAATGCAAGAAGTGTGGGAGCTAAAAAGAGGTCAAAGAACTTCTAATGCAAGGGGTGGGGGAGCTAAAAATTGGTCAAAGAACTTCTAATGTAAGGAGAGTGGGAGATAAAAAGAGGTCAAAGAACTTCTAATGCATGGCGTCTGGGAGATAAAAAGAGGTCAAAGAACTTCTAATGCATGGGGTGTGGGAGATAAAAAGAGGTCAAAGAACTTCTAATGTAAGGAGTGTGGGAGATAAAAAGAGGTCAAAGAACTTCTAATGCAAGGGGTGTGGGAGCAAAAAATAGGTCAAAGAACTTCTAATGCAAGGGGTGGGGAAGCTAAAAAGAGGTCAAAGAACCTTTAATGCATGGGGTGTGGGAGCTAAAAAAAGAGGTCAAAGAACTTCTAATGCAAGGGGTGGGGGAGCTAAAAAGAGATCAAAGAACTTCTAATGCAAGGGGTGTGAGAGCTGAAAAGAGGTCAAAGAACTTCTAATGCAAGGGGTGTGGGAGCTAAAAAGAGGTCAAAGAACTTCTCATGCAAGGGGTGTGGGAGCTAAAAAGTGGTCAAAGAACTTCTAATGCAAGGGGTGTGGGAGCTAAAAAGAGGTCAAAGAACTTCTAATGCAAGGGGTGGGGAAGCTAAAAAGAGGTCAAAGAACTTCTAAGGCAAGGGGTGTGGGAGCTAAAAAGAGGTCAAAGAACTTCTAATGCAAGGGGTGGGGAAGCTAAAAAGAGGTCAAAGAACTTCTAATGCAAGGGGTGTGGGAGCTAAAAAGAGGTCAAAGAACTTCTAATGCAAGGGGTGGGGAAGCTAAAAAGAGGTCAAAGAACTTCTAAGGCAAGGGGTGTGGGAGCTAAAAATAGGTCAAAGAACTTCTAACGCAAGGGGTGGGGATGCTAAAAAGAGGCCAAAGAACTTCAAATGCAAGGGGTGGGGGAGCTAAAAATAGGTCAAAGAACTTCTAACGCAAGGGGTGGGGAAGCTAAAAAGAGGCCAAAGAACTTCAAATGCAAGGGGTGGGGGAGCTAAAAATAGGTCAAAGAACTTCTAATGCAAGGGGTGGGGAAGCTAAAAAGAGGTCAAAGAACTTCTAATGCAAGGGGTGGGGAAGCTAAAAAGAGGTCAAAGAACTTCTAATGCAAGGGGTGGGGAAGCTAAAAAGAGGTCAAAGAACTTCTAACGCAAGGGGTGGGGAAGCTAAAAAGAGGCCAAAGAACTTCAAATGCAAGGGGTGGGGGAGCTAAAAATAGGTCAAAGAACTTCTAATGTAAGGAGTGTGGGAGATAAAAAGAGGTCAAAGAACTTCTAATGTAAGGAGTGTGGGAGATTAAAAGAGGTCAAAGAACTTCTAATGCATGGCGTGTGGGAGATAAAAAGAGGTCAAAGAACTTCTAATGCAAGGGGTGTGGGAGCTAAAAAGAGGTCAAAGAACTTCTAATGCAAGGGGTGGGGGAGCTAAAAAGAGGTAAAAGAACTTCTAATGTAAGGAGTGTGGGAGATAAAAAGAGGTCAAAGAACTTCTAATGCATGGCGTGTGGGAGATAAAAAGAGGTCAAAGAACTTCTAATGCATGGGGTGTGGGAGATAAAAAGAGGTCAAAGAACTTCTAATATAAGGAGTGTGGGAGATAAAAAGAGGTCAAAGAACTTCTAATGCATGGCGTTTGGGAGATAAAAAGAGGTCAAAGAACTTCTAATGCAAGGGGTGTGGGAGCTAAAAAGAGGCCAAAGAACTTCTAATGCAAGGGGTGAGGGAGCTAAAAAGAGGTAAAAGAACTTCTAATGCAAGGGGTATGGGAGCAAAAAATAGGTCAAAGAACTTCTAATGCAAGGGGTGGGGAAGCTAAAAAGAGGTCAAAGAACTTCTAATGCAAGGGGTGTGGGAGCTAAAAAAGAGGTCAAAGAACTTCTAATGCAAGGGGTGGGGAAGCTAAAAAGAGGTCAAAGAACTCGAAATAAGCAACAATGCAACTGTGTGATTAAGCGTTAACATGTACAGTACACACATACAGAGAGAGAGAGAGAGAGAGATAGAGAGAGAGATAGAGAGAAAGAGAGAGAGGTATCTATAAGTGCACCTATTGACTACTGTAGATGATCTGATCATTTAATTTTGTAATCCAAGCTCTTTGCGTTAACACACTTTTTTCAATGAAGTCCTCCCCTGTATATATATATATAATATATATATATATATATATATATATATATATATATACACATACATATATACATTTGTGTATGTGTGTGTTTAGGTTGTGTTTTTCTATGTTGAAAAAAACACTTCTATTATATAACCGGGCTACAGGTTTTGAGAAATATCTGAACAACTTCCGTCGAAGAAACCTATGCTAAAATGAATACAATTTTGACACCTGAGAGGAAGCCCACCAAAGAATTCTGGCTAAACCTGAAGGATTTTGCCATGCGTCAATATTTGCAACCGTTCCGGAGGTATTATCACACACCAAAATATATTTGGAAAAGAGCCACTTCAGTAGTAAATTTTCATAGATTTCTTACCATTTTGAAACATCGCGTATATCGAGATTTCCATTCGTATAACGGCTTTTTTTTTTCTTTTTGAAAATAGGGTCCCTCAATTTTTTTTTTTTTTTTTTTTTAATAATAAGGGTGTTTGCATCCGTTCAGATCGTCTCTCTGTCTCTTCCTCTGCCAACTTGAAAAAATCATTCTAGCTACCCATTAGGTCTTTCTATTTTTTTTTTCTTTTTTCTTTTTTGAAAATAGGGTCCCTCAATTTTTATACATCGTAAAATATTGTACGGGCGGATTCTTGAATGGTATATAAAAGTTCTAGTGTATCTATTTCTAAGGTATAATACTTTTCGGTATACGAGGTACGTTGGGAATTTCAAAACATTGGAGGGGGGAATTCTATATAAGATAAGCGAAATAAAATAGATGGCGCTAGTCACGTAGACTTGTGAAATAGCCTCTATATCGAAAGAAATGGGCCATAATCCCAGTCTTAAATCATGGAGACGAATCTCTAAAATATAAACTAATTTTCAAATGCTGAACACAAATGCATATATATCAATATAAATAAATAAATATATATATATATATATATATATATATATATATATATATATATATATGTACGTATTTATGTAAGTATATATATATATATATATAGAGAGAGAGAGAGAGAGAGGAGAGAGAGAGAGAGAGAGAGAGAGAGAGAGAGAGACACACACACACACACATATATATATATATATATATATATATATATATATATATTCAATTCCCAAAACACGTATTCACAGACAAAACAAACATATTTTCAAATTTAACTTTCATCTAAAAGAGGCTTCATTGGCAAAATGATTATGCCAAATATGATATATCCAACTTGAGGCGAAGTGCTAGGGTGATAAATTTAAACGGGCAAAAAAATTGATAAACAATTTGCATAAGTTAAAAGAAGAGTGAAATCAGGTTTGCTAATATGGTTGGATATGCAGTGCGTGAGCAAATATAAAGAGCCAGACAAAAAAAAATGTGTTATTCAAGGAAGAAAAATCTAATATGTAATTCTTAAAGTACGAGAGGGCATAGATTTTAGGAAGCTAATAAGTATAGAATATATATATATATATATATATATATATATATATATATATATTATATATATATATATATATATATATATATAGTGAGAGAGAGAGAGAGAGAGAGAGAGAGAGAGAGAGAGAGAGAGAGAGAGGTGAATTAATATTTATATATATATATATATATATATATATATATATATATATATATTCACACAGTATATACATACACACACACACACATATAATATATATATATATATATATATGTGTGTGTGTGTGTGTGTACTGATATACTCGTATACCACACACACACACACACACACACACTCACACGCATATATATATATATATATATATATATATATAGTATATATATATATACATACATACACTACATAATGCATGTACACAAAAACTTAGGAATGCCAGAGCATGGAAAAGTTAGCATTAATTTTATTACGGCCTACTCAACACAACAATTACGTGATGGAATGGGGCCACCAAATCAAACAATAATAGACATGGAAAACTAGGCCACCCATTTTCCTAACATCATCATAGAGATACTAATGGAATAATATATAAATGATAACTGCAATAAGTGTCTCCAGCAACAGGAGAGAGATATATAAGTAAATAAATATATATAAAAATATGCATAAAGTATATACATTAATACACACATACACACACACACACACACACACACACACACATATATATATATATATATATATATATATATATATATATATATATATATATATATATCTATATATATACATAAATATATATATATATATATCTATATATATACATACTGTATATATATATATATATATATATATATAAATATACTTACATACATACATACATACATACTTGGAAATAAATATAATCTTTAGAAGGTCCAGTTTCGCAAAGATTTCTCGTTACAGTAATGTATAATGTAACATGACCTAAACCTTTTAATGCACCCACGTCACAAGGAAATTATGTTACATCGAATTTGAGGAGATTAAATATATTATGATGTGACCTGCCATTATAGGTCATGCGATCGCCCTCTTTACCTGGTGTAATTTTGACACAAGATCCATGGAATGCGAGATGTTGCCGATTACCCTCATTCATTGCTGTTCCATTGAATAGAGGATGGCTGCACAACATCCTATTAACTGAGGAAATATAATATTCTTTTAGAATATTAAAATTTAAAAGGTTAAAGGTGTCTAGTTTCAGTTCCAGTTTCATCAGAATAGATGCTCACCAGCACGTCAGCCGGGCAAGCCCAACAACCCCCTCTGGTGCCCTAACACAGCAGTGGCCTCCCCAGTAAACGGCTTTAACTTACGGGGGGATCGATCTGCTGCCATGCGAATGCTAAGCGAATATGTCACCACTGTACTAGCCAGGAGTCCTCTCTCTCTCTCTCTCTCTCTCTCTCTCTCTCTCTCTCTCTCTCTCTCTCTCTCTCTCTCTCTCTCTCACTGTTAAAATTTTGTATTATGTAAAGAAAACAGTCAAAATTATCATTTGATCAAAACTTTTCTTGGTCTTTATGTATGCAGATAACTGCAGTTATTAATGTTCCTCCATAACAAATCGTTATAATTTTTCTAACATGATGGGAATGAATCATAATTCAAAATATTAAAAATCCAATAAAAGAAAATCTTATGCGACGCTATCTTACAACGTTGCTTTATTCATCTTATAAGAAAGAAATCGCTGCAAACTGAGGATAGCTGACAGGGAATTATTTTAATTGGAGCTCATATTCGGATGAGCATACTAATGACTGCAAAATTTTCCGTTATTTAGCCTTCTCCCACCACCATGTGCACCATCTTCCTCTTCTTCTTCCTCCTCCTCCTTCTCGTGTCTCTTGATATACATTTCCAGCTCATATTTCCTAATTATTTAATACATTTCCAAAGATTTTTTTTTATTTACTTTTTATAAATCAACCCAACCTGGTTTTTCGTTCCATGTTTACCAGTTGGGAGAAAAATACGTTTCTTTTCTCACAAAAGTTTTCCTAACTTTCATTTGCGATGTAACTATTACAATGGCGAAAATCGAAACTGAATCTCCAATGTAAAGCTCATTCATGGAATCTGCTAGTAATTTTATCATATTATAATAGATGTTATAATGTATATACAAAAATGTTAAAATATAATTTGTTAATGAATATTTCTTTATAAAAGAAAAAAAATGTACGTTAAGAAAATGTAATTGTATTTTCATAATAAAAGATAAAAAAAAAGAACTGACAATTCTGCTTCACCGAAAGAGAAGATTTTTCTTTTTATAGAATGGCACTACTTATGATAAGGTCAGTTATTTTGAGGAGATGGCATCGTTTTATTCTACTACTAGTGTATACACACGCACACACACACAAATTCAACCTTTCTCATACCCTAACCCTTTCCTAACCAAACCCACTGATTCAGCAATTTGTGGGAAAGTGTGGTTTACCGACTTTACCTGTCGGGTTACCTCCTCCCACCCGTGTATAGCTACTCCATCAACCCCCTGAGCGTACCTGGAAATATATCAACACTGTTGATTCATAAGAAAGTTTCTTATCTGGTAGTTTTTTCGGTCTTCAAACAATGGCGATATTTTAAGTTGAAAATGCATAAACTACAAAACACACGAGAGAAATTCAATCTATGATTTTGGAAGCGATGAGCAAACCTGTTCTCCTGGCATATAATAAGAATCACTATTTTCGTATTCCCTATCCATTCTATAATAAGAGCCATGGCATATCCATGGTAAGTGACTTTTAAACCAAATTGAAAATCAATCTTGATGACACTAAATTTCCCTTATATAGTAGAGAGCATCTCTCTCTCTCCTCTCTCTCCCTCCCTCTCTCTCTCTCTCTCTCTCTCTCTCTCTCTCTCTCTCTCTCTCTCTCTCTCTCTCTCTCTCTCTCTCATATATATATATATATATATATATATATATATATATATAAATATATAAATATATATATATACATATATATACATACATACATATATATATTCATACATATATATGTGTGTATAAATATATATATTATATATATATATATATATATATATATATATATATATATATTATATATACATATACATATACTGTAAATATACAGGATATTCCAAAAGTAGATGTACAGTAAATGATTACATTCATTTTGAGATTACATAATTAAGCTGTACATACAATTATATTTACTAACACAATTATTGCATTAACAATTTAATTTTACTGTGAAAAATAACACAAAAACCCTTAAATTGTACTGTGAACCTAAATACAAAAGCCCCTAAATTTTATCATTGCAGGTTCTCAAGCTGTTTTCCGTCACAATTTGCTCAGCTTTGAAGTCACCCTTTAACGCTTCGACATTTTTTAAAAATCTCTTTGGGTATTAATTTCATGAAATGCATCTCTTACGTAATTTTTCATATAACATATCGTCACCCTCATAAACTAACTGCCTAAGTCATTTTCTCCACTTGTTGGAAAATAAAAAAAAAAAAAAAACCTTCTCATTTCCTAATTGTTTTATATCATTATCTTGAGTTTCAATTCACAAATTCTTAACATAAGAGTTTGTGAATTAGAATTTGTTAATTGAAGCTCAACACAATGATATAAGAATTAGGAAATGAGAAGGTTTTTTATTTCCCATCAAGTGGAGAAAATGACTTAGGCAGTTAGTTTAAGAGGGTGACGATATTTATAATGAACATACTTGTAATAATATAACCGATACATAAACCTATTCCACATACTGTTCACCTTCTTTTGGACCACCCTATTTCTTTCCTGTCACGCTCAAGGAGGGGTGGGGGGTACCCATACAGATACGCTCGGAAACCAAACTCAACCACAAATTGCCGAACCACCAAAGTTAAGAAAGGGGGAGGGGTGGGAATGGTTGAATATGTGCGTGTACGTATCTAAATATTTAGACTGTCATTTTTTTATACACCATTTTAAGTAAAATACAAACTACATTCAGTAAGATATTTTAGAAATATTAGTTTTGACATTAAAAAGACATATACAAACGTACCCTGACCAAAAAGAATGCCACAATAATGTAATAACATTGGAATTTTACCCGACTTCATACTTCCACATCTTGTCTCATATTTTGCAAGCGATGTCGATATTTAAGCTGAAGTTCTGTTTACTAGCTAGTTGTCTACGGAACTTTGAATAAAACTACTAATCCACTGACCTTCCAAAATTTAATCATTTCCAGCTTTTCACATAACAGTTAATTCCGGGAAGTTTCATTACTCTACGATTAAAATGGTGACCAGGAAACTGTTCACTAACAAACACACCCACACAAACGAGTGGTAAAACATAACCTCGTTCCAACTTCGTTGGGGAAGGTGATAAATCCAAAATCTTAAAAACAATGACCAATGTTTTCCCTCTGTATACAACTCAAGTGTTCATTCGTTTGGTATCAGGGGCAAGTAGTCTTCAGAGATTCACAAGTAATCTTATTATTTGTTTAGTAAACATGCTCACATACATACACGTATACACACGCTTGCGTGCAAACAGAAACACAGACACACGCAAATATATATACTGTATATATATATATATATATAGTATATATATATATATATATATATATATATATATACTATATATATATATACAGTACATGCCCCTTTCTAAGTGGGGATACCTTAACGTGGTGAAAGGATTTGCGTATAACAATGATCAGCAAAGCCACCCATACTAGGTAGGTTTGCTGTAAGCGATGAGACTAAAGTCTCCCACCATCACCAATCCGTAGTGGCCAGCTTGGTGATGAAAAGAGAGAGAGAGAGAGAGAGAGAGAGAGAGAGAGAGAGAGAGAGAGAGAGAGAGAGAGAGAAGCGCACTACCTCTCTATTCGTGGATGTTGCAATAAAAGTAAAAAGAATATGAAGAAATCTCAGCATCCCGCACACGCTTCCAGAACACATCTCTTCCCGTAACTAATTTTGAAGGATTATCAACTAATCCTTTTGCGTTACTCGAAAAAAAAAATCGGACTCAAAATATTTTTGCAGTGATATGAAAAAGCGAAAAGCGGGTATTGTTGGACTTTCGGTTTATTGAAATAGATATTAAATGAGAGAGAGAGAGAGAGAGAGAGAGAGAGAGAGAGAGAGAGAGAGAGAGAGAGAGACTTTCGGTTTATTGAAATAGATATTAAATGAGAGAGAGAGAGAGAGAGAGAGAGAGAGAGAGAGAGATGAGAGAGAGAGAGAGGGGAGGACTTGCGGTTTATTGAAATAGATATTAAATGAGAGAGAGAGAGAGAGAGAGAGAGAGAGAGAGAGAGAGAGAGAGAGAGAGAGAGAGAGAGAGAGCAGTTCTCGTCCAGGTTCGAACTCAAGATTAAAATGATGCAAATTGTTATTAAGACAGTTTCAATACGCATATAAACTGAAAATATATGGTTATATATGGCTGATTTGATGTACAGTTGGACACAGGAATTCCTGGTACACCCTGCTCTGAGGATGTGCACACATCCACACCCAAACAGCCTGGTGAGTTCTTACGCTTAGCCTCGCCCACCACCTCTACTATCTATCCCTACGCTATCTGTTTGGTTACTCGCCGCGAAGTCAGGGTGTGACATGGTGCACTTCTACGGAGTAAGGTGTACCAAAGGCTCCTGTGGTCAACTGTACATTATGTATGTGAATGATTATTTATTATTCCTATCACAACTGATGGCATATATGTTTCTATCTTACGAGAAACGTAATCTGTCTTCAATTCATAACTAATAATTATGATGAAGATTTAATCAAAATCAATAGTAAAATAAAATCTCAAATATTCTAACATACCATTTAATCAATTATGAAATGAAAAAATTATTAAACAAAAGATAACATTCCCAATTTTATTAGGAATGCTTATTGTCTGTAGGTACCCAGATTAGGGATTTACAAAAAAGAAAAAAAAAAAAAAAAAGTACCTTCGAGGTGTTATACTTTTTCTCGTCATCATATCACTTTTAATAAGGCGTCAGTTCCATGCAATTACATAAATAGAATGTATGAATCGCTTGATAATACGGGAAATTAAAAGAAGGGAATCACAAACGTACAAACACTGCAAAACAGGAACTGACATTTTTGTAACAGAAATTCAAAATTTGAGATAATATGGGAGTTATAGAAACTCGGCCACCAATCCCACATTTCCCTGGTGGATTAACAACACCAATGCTCAGACATGTGCAAAAAGAACAGTATTTGAATAACTGTGAGCAAATCATAAATGAAGCTACTCACAGGTCTGGTAATTGCTTGGACCTCGTATACACTGACCTCCCCTGGCGTTATAACTAGTAAGGTTGGTTCTCCAGTCGGGACCTCTGATCATGCCTTGATTTCATTATTAGTGAAGACTGAGCAGCCTGTCCCTGATATATCATATTCTTGTAAAATTTATATGAAATCCCAAGCAGACTGGAATGGGATTTTGCATGATCTTTTGTGCCTGAATTGGTCACAATTATATATTAGTGTAGATCCTGTTGTCCCTTTGAATGAGAATCTAGTCAACATAATTGATAGGCATATCCCTTCTCGTGTGCTAGGGTACCGAATGAAGGACAAACCGTGGTACAATGATGATTGTAGACGTGCTTATTTGGAGAAGGCAGGAGGCCTATCACCTTTGGAAGGGTAACAGATCAGATTTGACCCTGGAACAACTATACTCAGCTTCGAGCTTTTGCTCAGAGAGTTTATGCCTCAACTGAAAAGGAGTACAATTTAATCATAAAAGAAACCCCTCTCTGGTACAACTCAGGAACATAAATGGTGGTCTACCCTTAAATCTGCACTCTTTGGTGTAGATGCAACAGTTCCTCCTTTACTTAAACCAGATGGCTCAGTCACTCACTGTCCAAATGAAAAGGCAACCCTTTCAGCTGATGTTTTTGACAGTAAACAGAGTAATGAAAAACTTGAACTTCCTCATTCCTGTTTTCCTGAGGCTAAACTAACTAGTTTAGCTTTTCGATCTCGTGAGATTAAAGCTCTGTTGATGGACCTTGATGCTTATGGAGGTGTAGACCCAAATGGTATTTTTCCTTTGTTTTTTATAAAGACAGCAGATTTCTTAGCTCCAAAGTTATCTGTTATTTTGCGCAAGTTAGCAAGAAGAGGAGCTTTTAGCACTTGTTGGAGAATTGGTAATGTTACTCCTCTATGTAAATGTGTTTGTGGTAGCTCAGGTCCCACTGATTACCGCCCAATTTCCATTACTCCCATATTATCTAAAGTTTTTGAACGTCTTCTGGCAAAACGTCTTAATAGGTTTGCTGAAGGTAATCATCTATTCCCTAGTTTGCAATTTGGTTTCGTAAAGGCCTTGGAGCATGTGATGCCCTTCTTACAATCTCCAATGCAGTACAGAAATCCCTTGGTTGTGGTCGGGAAGTTCGTATGATTGGCCTTGATTTTAGTGCTGCCTTTGACAGTGTTAATCATGAGGCCCTTGTTTTCAAACTGAAACAGTTGGGAGTGGGTGGGTCGTTTCTTAGCATTATTATTGATTTTTTTTAGTAAGTAGATCTCAAAGAGTTGTTGTTGATGGGCACCATAGTGAGTATAGGAATGTGATATCCGGGGTTCCACAGTTCCACAGGGTAGTGTTCTTGGCCCATTACTTTTCATACTATATACACATGACATATGGTTTGGCCTAGAAAATAAGCTTGTTGCATATGCAGATGATGCTACTCTCTTTGCTTCAATTCCATCCCCCGAATGTAGATCTGGGGTTGATGAATCCCTTAATAGAGTTTTAGCTAAAATTAGTGCATGGTGCAAATTATGGGGTATGAAGTTGAATCCTAAACAAAACTCAAAGTATGATTGTAAGTAGGTCAAGGACGGTAGCTCCTCAACATCCGGATCTCAGTATTGATAATGTTTCTCTAAATTTGTATGACTCTTTTCAAAATTTAGGTGTGATTCTCGACAGCAAATTTACTTTTGAGAAACATATAAGGTCTGTCTCTTCTTCAATTGCACAAAAAATTGGCTTATTGAGAAAGTCTTTTAAGATATTCGGTGATCAATCTATTCTGAAGAAGTGTTTTTAATTCTTTTATTCTACCTTGTTTTGAGTATTGTTCTCCTGTCTGGTCTTCAGCTGCTGATTCTCATCTTAATTTGTTGGACAGAAACTTACGGTCTATCAAATTTCTTATTCCTGATCTAGATACTAATCTCTGGCACGGTCGTTCAATTAGTTCATATGCATGTT
>NC_090768.1:43567490-43614990 GCF_036898095.1 Palaemon carinicauda
CTCTTCCAGCTAAAATTATAGAAGATATATGAGTTTTTATTGAAAAAGTGCCCTATTTTTGGGGTCCGAAACGAGTAAGGGCCGGGGTCAGAGATAATGCCCCAAAATTTTCGGTGTCAGATTTTGTGTTAGACTACAGCATAGAGTCGTTTTATGGGTATAAATGTGGTCATCGCATATTTTCGCTCTCCGGCTAAAATTATAGAAGATATATGAGTTTTTTATTGAAAAAGTGCCCTATTTTTGGGGTCCGAAACGAGTAAGGGGCCGGGGTCAGAGATAATGCCCTAAAATTTTCGGTGTCAGATTTGTGTTAGACTACAGCATAGAGTCGTTTTATGGGTATAAATGTGGTCATCGCATATTTTCGCTCTCCGGCTAAAATTATAGAAGATATATGAGTTTTTATTGAAAAAGTGCCCTATTTTTGGGGTCCGAAACGAGTAAGGGCCGGGGGTCAGAGATAATGCCCCAAAAATTTTCGGTGTCAGATTTTGTGTTAGACTACAGCATAGAGTCGTTTTATGGGTATAAATGTGGTCATCGCATATTTTCGCTCTCCGGCTAAAATTATAGAAGATATATGAGTTTTTATTGAAAAAGGGCTCTATTTTAGGGGTCCGAACAGGTAAGGAGGCCCGGGGTCAGAGAGATCAATGCCCCAAAATTTTCGGTGTCAGATTTTGTGTTAGACTACAGCATAGAGTCGTTTTATGGGTATAAATGTGGTCATGGAATATTTTTCGCTCTCCGGCTAAAATTATAGAAGATATATGAGTTTTTATTGAAAAAGTGCCCTATATTTTGGGGTCCGAAACGAGTAAGGGACGGGGTCAGAGATAATGCCCCCAAAATTTTTCGGTGTCAGATTTTGTGTTAGAATACAGCATAGAGTCGTTTTATGAGTATAAATGTGGTCATTACGCATATTTTCCGCTCCTCCCGGCTAAAATTATAGAAGATATATGAGTTTTTTATTGAAAAAGTGCCCTATTTTTGGGGTCCGAAACGAGTAAGGGCCGGGGTCAGAGATAATGCCCCCAAAATTTCGGTGTCAGATTTTGTGTTAGACTACAGCATAGAGTCGTTTTATGGGTATAAAATGTGGTCATCGCATATTTTCGCTCTCCGGCAAAAATTATAGAAGATATATGAGTTTTTATTGAAAAAGTGCCCTATTTTTGGGGTCCGAAACGAGCAAGGGCCGGGGTCAGAGATAATGCCCCATAATTTTCGGTGTCAGATTTTGTGTTAGACTACAAGCATAGAGTCGTTTTATGGGTATAAATGTGGTCATCGCATATTTTTCGCTCTCCGGCTAAAATTATAGAAGATATATGAGTTTTTATTGAAAAAGTGCCCTATTTTTGGGGTCCGAAACGAGTAAGGGCCGGGGTCAGAGATAATGCCCCAAAATTTTCGGTGTCAGATTTTGTGTTAGACTACAGCATAGAGTCGTTTTATGGGTATAAATGTGGTCATCGCATATTTTCGCTCTCCGGCTAAAATTATAGAAGATATATGAGTTTTTATTGAAAAAGTGCCCTAATTTTGGGGTCCGAAACGAGTAAGGGCCGGGGTCAGAGATAATGCCCCAAAATTTTCGGTGTCAGATTTTGTGTTAGACTACAGCATAGAGTCGTTTTATGGGTATAAATGTGGTCATCGCATATTTCGCTCTCAGGCTAAAATTATAGAAGATATATGAGTTTTTATTGAAAAAAGTGCACTATTTTTGGGGTCCGAAACGAGTAAGGGCCGGGGTCAGAGATAATGCCCCAAAATTTTCGTTGTCAGATTTTGTGTTAGACTACAGCATAGAGTCGTTTTATGGGTATAAATGTGGTCATGGCATATTTTTCGCTCTCTCCGGCTAAATTATAGAAGATATATGAGTTTTTATTGAAAAAAGTGCCCTATTTTTGGGGTCCGAAACGAGTAAGGGCCGGGGTCAGAGATAATGCCCCCAAAATTTTCGGTGTCAGATTTTGTGTTAGACTACAGCATAGAGTCGTTTTATGGGTATAAATGTGGTCATCGCATATTTTCGCTCTCCGGCTAAAATTATAGAAGATAAATGAGTTTTTTATTGAAAAAGTGCCCTATTTTTGGGGTCCGAAACGAGTAAGGGCCGGGGTCAGAGATAATGCCCCCAAAATTTTCGGTGTCAGATTTTGTGTTAGACTACAGCATAGAGTCGTTTTATGGGTATAAATGTGGTCATCGCATATTTTCGCTCTCCGGCTAAAATTATAGATAGATATATGAGTTTTTATTGAAAAAGGGCTCTATTTTAGGGGTCCGAAACGAGTAAGGGCCGGGGTCAGAGATAATGCCCCAAAATTTTTCGGTGTCAGATTTTGTGTTAGACTACAGCATAGAGTCGTTTTATGGGTATAAATGTGGTCATGGAATATTTTCGCTCTCCGGCTAAAATTATAGAAGATGTATGAGTTTTTATTGAAAAAGTGCCCTATTTTTGGGGTCCGAACGAGTAAGGGCCGGGGTCAGAGATCATGCCCCAAAATTTTCGGTGTCAGATTTTGTGTTAGACTACAGCATAGAGTCGTTTTATGGGTATAAATGTGGTCATCGCATATTTTCGCTCTCCAGCTAAAATTATAGAAGATATATGAGTTTTTATTGAAAAAGTGCCCTATTTTTGGGGGTCCGAAACGAGTAAGGGGCCGGGGTCAGAGATAATGCCCCCAAAATTTTCGGTGTCAGATTTTGTGTTAGACTACAGCATAGAGTCGTTTTATGGGTATAAATGTGGTCATGGCATATTTTCGCTCTCCGGCTAAAATTATAGAAGATATATGAGTTTTTATTGAAAAAGTGCCCTATTTTTTGGGGTCCGAAACGAGTAAGGGCCGGGGTCAGAGATAAGACCCCCTAAATTTTCGGTGTCAGATTTTGTGTTAGACTACAGCATAGAGTCGTTTTATGGGTATAAATGTGGTCATCGCATATTTTTCGCTCTCCAGCTAAAATAATAGAAGATATATGAGTTTTTATTGAAAAAGTGCCCTATTTTTGGGGTCCGAAACGAGTAAGGGCCAGGGTCAGGGATAATGCCCCAAAATTTCGGTGTCAGATTTTGTGTTAGACTACAGCATAGAGTCGTTTTATGGGTATAAATGTGGCCATCGCATATTTTCGCTCTCCGGCTAAAATTATAGAAGATATATGAGTTTTTATTGAAAAATGTGCCCTATTTTTTGGGGTCCGAAACGAGTAAGGGCCGGGGTCAGAGATAATGCCCCAAAATTTTCGGTGTCAGATTTTGTGTTAGACTACAGCATAGAGTCGTTTTAAAGGGTATAAATGTGGTCATCGCATATTTTCGCTCTCCGGCTAAAATTATAGAAGATATATGAGTTTTTTATTGAAAAAAGTGCCCTATTTTTGGGGGTCCGAAACGAGTAAGGGCCGGGGTCAGAGATAATGCCCCAAAATTTTCGGTGTCAGATTTTGTGTTAGACTACAGCATAGAGTCGTTTTATGGGTATAAATGTGGTCATCGCATATTTTCCCTCTCCAGCTAAAATTATAGAAGATATATGAGTTTTTATTGAAAAAGTGCCCTATTTTTGGGGTCCGAAACGTGTAAGGGCCGGGGTCAGAGATAATGCCCCAAAATTTTCGGGTGTCAGATTTTGTGTTAGGACTACAGCATAGAGTCGTTTTATGGGTATAAATGTGGTCATCGCATATTTTCGCTCTCCGGCTAAAATTATAGAAGATATATGAGTTTTTATTGAAAAAGTGCCCTATTTTTTGGGGTCCGAAACGAGTAAGGGCCGGGGGTCAGAGTATAATGCCCCAAAATTTTCGGTGTCAGGATTTTGTGTTAGACCACAGAATAGAGTCGTTTTTATGGGTATAAATGTGGTCATCGCATATTTTTGCTCTCCGGCTAAAATTATAGAAGATATGAGTTTTTATTGAAAAAGTGCCCTATTATTTGGGGTCCGAAACGAGTAAGGGCGGGGTCAGAGATAATGCCCCAAAATTTTCGGTGTCAGATTTTGTGTTAGACTACAGAATAGAGTCGTTTTATGGGTATAAATGTGGCCATCGCATATTTTCCGCTCCTCCGGCTAAAAATTATAGAAGATATATGAGTTTTTATTGAAAAAGTGCCCTATTTTTGGGGTCCGAAACGAGTAAGGGCCGGGGTCAGAGATAATGCCTCAAAATTTTCGGTGTCAGATTTTGTGTTAGACTACAGCATAGAGTCGTTTTATGGGTATAAATGTGGTCATCGCATATTTTCGCTCTCCCCGGCTAAAATTATAGAAGATATATGAGTTTTTATTGAAAAAGTGCCCTATTTTTGGGGTCCGAAACGAGTAAGGGCAGGGGTCAGAGATAATGCCCCAAAATTTTCGGTGTCAGATTTTGTGTTAGACTACAGCATAGAGTCGTTTTATGGGTATAAATGTGGTCATCGCATATTTTCGCTCTCCGGCTAAAATTATAGAAGATATACGAGTTTTTATTGAAAAAGTGCCCTATTTTTGGGGTCCGAAACGAGTAAGGGCCGGGGTCAGAGATAATGCCCCAAAATTTTCGGTGTCAGATTTTGTGTTAGACTACAGCATAGAGTCGTTTTATGGGTATAAATGTGGTCATCACATATTTTCGCTCTCCGGCTAAAATTATAGAAGATATACGAGTATTTATTGAAAAAGTGCCCTATTTTTGGGGTCCGAAACGAGTAAGGGCCGGGGTCAGAGATAATGCCTCAAAATTTTCGGTGTCAGATTTTGTGTTAGACTACAGCATAGAGTCGTTTTATCGGTATAAATGTGGTCATCGCATATTTTCGCTCTCCGGCTAAAATTATAGAAGATATATGAGTTTTTTATTGAAAAAGTGCCCTATTTTTGGGGTCCGAAACGAGTAAGGGCCGGGGTCAGAGATAATGCCCCAAATTTTCGGTGTCAGATTTTGTGTTAGACTACAGCATAGAGTCGTTTTATGGGTATAAATGTGGTCATCGCATATTTTCCCTCTCCGGCTAAAATTATAGAAGATATACGAGTTTTTATTGAAAAAGTGCCCTATTTTTGGGGTCCGAAACAAGTAAGGGCCGAGGTCAGAGATAATGCCTCAAAATTTTCGGTGTCAGATTTTGTGTTAGACTACAGCATAGAGTCGTTTTATGGGTATAAATGTGGTCATGGCATATTTTTGCTCTCCGGCTAAAATTATAGAAGATATATGAGTTTTTATTGAAAAAGTGCCCTATTTTTGGGGTCCGAAACGAGTAAGGGCCGGGGTCAGAGATAATGCCCCAAAATTTTCGGTGTCAGATTTTGTGTTAGACTACAGCATAGAGTCGTTTTATGGGTATAAATGTGGTCATCGCATATTTTCGCTCTCCGGCTAAAATTATAGAAGATATATGAGTTTTTATTGAAAAAGTGCCCTATTTTTGGGGTCCGAAACGAGTAAGGGCCGGGGTCAGAGATAATGCCCCAAAATTTTCGGTGTCAGATTTTGTGTTAGACTACAGCATAGAGTCGTTTTATGGGTATAAATGTGGTCATCGCATATTTTCGCTCTCCGGCTAAAATTATAGAAGATATATGAGTTTTTATTGAAAAAGGGCCCTATTTTTGGGGTCCGAAACGAGTAAGGGCCAGGGTCAGAGATAATGCCCCAAAATTTTCGGTGTCAGATTTTGTGTTAGACTACAGCATAGAGTCGTTTTATGGGTATAAATGTGGTCATCGCATATTTTCGCTCTCCGGCTAAAATTATAGAAGATATATGAGTTTTTATTGAAAAAGGGCCCTATTTTTGGGGTCCGAAACGAGTAAGGGCCGGGGTCAGAGATAATGCCCCAAAATTTTCGGTGTCAGATTTTGTGTTAGACCACAGAATAGAGTCGTTTTATGGGTATAAATGTGGTCATCGCATATTTTCGCTCTCCGGCTAAAATTATAGAAGATATATGAGTTTTTATTGAAAAAGTGCCCTATTTTTGGGGTCCGAAACGAGTAAGGGCCGGGGTCAGAGATAATGCCACAAAATTTTCGGTGTCAGAATTTGTGTTAGACTACAGCATAGAGTCGTTTTATGGGTATAAATGTGGTCATCGCATATTTTCACTCTCCGGCTAAAATTATAGAAGATATATGAGTTTTTATTGAAAAAGTGCCCTATTTTTGGGGTCCGAAACGAGTAAGGGCCGGGG
Organism: Palaemon carinicauda; assembly: GCF_036898095.1. Classification (NCBI taxonomy): domain Eukaryota; kingdom Metazoa; phylum Arthropoda; class Malacostraca; order Decapoda; family Palaemonidae; genus Palaemon; species Palaemon carinicauda. The sequence continues at coordinate 43,573,699 of NC_090768.1, forward strand.
TCAGAGATAATGCCCCAAAATTTTCGGTGTCAGATTTTGTGTTAGACTACAGCATAGAGTCGTTTTATGGGTATAAATGTGGTCATCGCATATTTTCACTCTCCGGCTAAAATTATAGAAGATATATGAGTTTTTATTGAAAAAGTGCCCTATTTTTGGGGTCCGAAACGAGTAAGGGCCGGGGTCAGAGATAATGCCCCAAAATTTTCAGTGTCAGATTTTGTGTTAGACTACAGCATAGAGTCGTTTTATGGGTATAAATGTGGTCATCGCATATTTTCGCTCTCCGGCTAAAATTATAGAAGATATATGAGTTTTTATTGAATAAGTGCCCTATTTTTGGGGTCCGAAACGAGTAAGGGCCGGGGTCAGAGATAATGCCCCAAAATTTTCGGTGTCAGATTTTGTGTTAGACTACAGCATAGAGTCGTTTTATGGGTATAAATGTGGTCATCGCATATTTTCGCTCTCCGGCTAAAATTATAGAAGATATATGAGTTTTTATTGAAAAAGGGCCCTATTTTTGGGGTCCGAAACGAGTAAGGGCCGGGGTCAGAGATAATGCCCCAAAATTTTCGGTGTCAGATTTTGTGTTAGACCACAGAATAGAGTCATTTCATGGGTATAAATGTGGTCATCGCATATTTTCGCTCTCCGGCTAAAATTATAGAAGATATATGAGTTTTTATTGAAAAAGTGCCCTATTTTTGGGGTCCGAAACGAGTAAGGGCCGGGGTCAGAGATAATGCCCCAAAATTTTCGGTGTCAGATTTTGTGTTAGACTACAGCATAGAGTCGTTTTATGGGTATAAATGTGGTCATCGCATATTTCCGCTCTCCGGCTAAAATTATAGAAGATATATGAGTTTTTATTGAAAAAGTGCCCTATTTTTGGGGTCCGAAACGAGTAAGGGCCGGGGTCAGAGATAATGCCCCAAAATTTTCGGTGTCAGATTTTGTGTTAGACTACAGCATAGAGTCGTTTTATGGGTATAAATGTGGTCATCGCATATTTCCGCTCTCCGGCTAAAATTATAGAAGATATATGAGTTTTTATTGAAAACGTGCCCTATTTTTGGGGTCCGAAACGAGTAAGGGCCGGGGTCAGAGATAATGCCCCAAAGTTTTCGGTGTCAGATTTTGTGTTAGACTACAGAATAGAGTCGTTTTATGGGTATAAATGTGGCCATCGCATATTTTCGCTCTCCGGCTAAAATTATAGAAGATATATGAGTTTTTATTGAAAAAGTGCCCTATTTTTGGGGTCCGAAACGAGTAAGGCCCGGGGTCAGAGATAATGCCCCAAAATTTTCGGTGTCAGATTTTGTGTTAGACTACAGAATAGAGTCGTTTTATGGGTATAAATGTGGTCATCGCATATTTTCGCTCTCCGGCTAAAATTATAGAAGATATATGAGTTTTTATTGAAAAAGTGCCCTATTTTTGGGGTCCGAAACGAGTAAGGGCCGGGGTCAGAGATAATGCCCCAAAATTTTCGGTGTCAGATTTTGTGTTAGACTACAGCATAGAGTCGTTTTATGGGTATAAATGTGGTCATCGCATATTTTCGCTCTCCGGCTAAAATTATAGAAGATATATGAGTTTTTATTGAAAAAGTGCCCTATTTTTGGGGTCCGAAATGAGTAAGGGCCGGGGTCAGAGATAATGCCCCAAAATTTTCGGTGTCATATTTTGTGTTAGACTACAGCATAGAGTCGTTTTATGGGTATAAATGTGGTCATCGCATATTTTCGCTCTCCGGCTAAAATTATAGAAGATATATGAGTTTTTATTGAAAAAGTGCCCTATTTTTGGGGTCCGAAACGAGTAAGGGCCGGGGTCAGAGATAATGCCCCAAAATTTCGGTGTCAGATTTTTTGTAAGACTACAGAATAGAGTCGTTTTATGGGTATAAGAGTGGTCATCGCATATTTTCGCTCTCCGCCTAAAATTATAGAAGATATATGAAATTTTATTGAAAAAGGGCCCTATTTTTGGGGTCCGAATCGAGTAAGGGCCGGGGTCAGAGATAATGTCCCAAAATTTTCGGTGTCAGATTTTGTTAGACTACAGCATAGAGTCGTTTTATGGGTATAAGTGTGGTCATCGCATATTTTCGCTCTCCGGCTAAAATTATAGAAGAAATATGGAATTTTATTGAAAAAGGGCTCTATTTTTGGGGTCCGAATTGAGTAAGGGCCGGGGTCAGAGATAATGTCCAAAAATTTTCGGTGTCAGATTTTGAGTTAGACTACAGCATAGAGTCGTTTTATGGGTATAAATGTGGTCATCACATATTTTCGCTCTCCTGCTAAAATTAAAGAAGATATATGAGTTTTTATTGAAAAAGTGCCCTATTTTTGGGGTCCGAATCGATTAAGGGCCTGGGTCAGAGATAATTTACCAAAATTTTCGGTGTCAGATTTTGTGTTACACTACAGCATAGAGTCGTTTTATTGGTATAAATGTGATCATCGCATATTTTCCCTCTCCGGCTAAAATTATAGAAGATATGTGAGATTTTATTGAAAAAGGGCCCTATTTTTGGGGTCCGAATCGAGTAAGGGCCGGGGTCAGAGATAATGTCCCAAAATTTTCGGTGTCAGATTTTGTGTTAGACTACAGCATAGAGTTGTTTTACGAGTATAAATGTGGTCATCGCATATTTTCGCTTTCCGGCTAAAATTATAGAAGATATATGAGATTTTATTGAAAAGGGGCCCTATTTTTGGGGTCCGAATCGATTAAGGGCCGGGGTCAGAGATAATGTCCCAAAATTTTCGGTGTCAGATTTTGTGTTAGACTACAGCATAGAGCTGTTTTATGGGTATAAATGGTGTCATCGCATATTTTTGCTCTCCGGCTAAAATTATAGATGATATATGAGATTTTATTGAAGAACGGCCCTATTTCTGGGGTCCGAATCGACTAAGGGCCGGGGTCAGAAATAATGTCCCAAAATTTTCGGTGTCAGATTTTGTGTTAGACTACAGCATAAATTTTTGGTGTCAGATTTTGTGTTAGACTACAGCATAGAGTCGTTTTATGGGTATAAATGTGGTCATCGCATATTTTTGCTCTCCGGCTAAAATTATAGAAGATATATGAAATTTTATTGAAAAAGGGCCCTATTTTTGGGGTCCGAATCGAGTAGGCTAAGGGCCGGGGTCAGAGATAATGTCCCAAAATTTTCGGTGTCAGATTTTGTGTTAGACTACAGCATAGAGTCGTTTTATGGGTATAATTGTGGTCATTGCATATTTTCGCTCTCCGGATAAAATTATAGAAGATATAAGAAATTTTATTGAAAAAGGGCCCTATTTTTGGGGTCCGAAACGAGTAAGGGCCGGGGTCAGAGATAATGCCCCAAAATTTTCGGTGTCAGATTTTGTGTTAGACTACAGCATAGAGTCGTTTTATGGGTATAAATTCGGTCATCGCATATTTTCGCTCTCCGGCTAAAATTATAGAAGATATGAGATTTTATTGAAAAAGGGCCCTATTTTTGGGGTCCGAATCGAGTAAGGGCCGGGGTCAGAGAATTAATGAATGATTTAAAGTTTTCAGGCATCCTGACATCTAAGGTCATAGACGCCGGTAACATTTAATTTATGTTGACAAAGGTAAAAAATTAAATAAAAAAAAAAAATTAAAGAGTATTCAATTAAAATCATAAAAATTGAATGTCATAAAAGTTAAATATTTTTCAGAAGACCTGTTTCTGAAAGAAATCTAAAAATGCCACTTGCATGGTCGGACATATCATTTCCAAGAATCTTGGCAAGGATGAACCTGCCACCCTCACCTCGAGCCTCAAACAAATATCTATTCCACAAGATGTTGTAATTGGGGCATTCGGTCAACAAATGCCTTACTGTTAGAGGTACTAAACAGTTGTCACAATATGGTCGGTGTTGGCCCTTCAGCAGAAACTCATGTGTCAACCGAGTGTGACCAATACGGAGATGACAAAGAGACGTCTCCCATTTTCGGGGCATCATATTAATACCTCCAAGGAGATATGTCATTTGTTACTTCCCTCATTTTATTGCCATCTTGACTATCCCATTGCTGTTGCCATTTATTGCAAACCAATTTCTTGATGTCAGGTAAGAAATCATTACAGGGAATGGGATACCTTCTTGGCAGTAACTCAGATGCAGCCTCCTTAGCCAGTGAATCAGCCTTCTCATTCCCGGACACACCTACATGTGCTGGAACCCAACAAAATTGAACTGTTATACCTCTCCGACCAATAAGGAAAAGCCATTCTAAAATCTTTAAAACTAGAGGGTTATTAGAATTAAAAACTTCCATAGCTTGAAGGACACTCCTTGCATCACTAAAAATTGTAAAATTACCCTCCTTCTCCAACGCTATTTTCTCAATAGCGGTTAATATGCCATACAGTTCGGCAGTAAATATGGAAGCGGTCAGAGGAAGTGCACCTCTACAATTAAAACAATTACTATGTACTCCAAATCCAACGCCAGCATCAGATTTGGAGCCATCAGTAATAGATAAAAGTTGATCCTCTATGTTCTTTAACATGTTCATTAAAAAGAGATCTGGTTCTAGGTCTGACATATTCTTCTTATCTCCAATAAAATATTTACAAAAAGATATCTCTGGTAACTTCCATGGAGGCATTGATGATACCTTGAATGGAAGTACCTTATTTCTAATTTTATCCAGACTATTTAATAATCGTTTCACCCGAAAGCCATAAGGTTGAGGAGATTTTGGGTGCAACTCAAAGTATGATGCGTGTCTTACAAGGCTTGCAGTCTGAAAGGCTAGAGAGTTAGGGAGTCTTTGTAATCTAAACCAATACCGAAGAATGGAAGAAATTCGGTAAAGGTCTAGAGGTAACTCTCCAGCATCAACAAGGAGACTTGGGATCGGCGAGGTTTTAAAAGCTCCAGTAGACAATCTAATACCTGCATGATGTATCAAGTCTAATATTTTTAACCGGCTTGGGGTGGCTGAAGAATATACCTCACAACCATAACTAATTTTGGAAAAAATCAAGGCCTTGTATAATTTTAAAATAGTATTGCGGTCTGCCTCCCATGATGTATGGTACAATACTTTTAAGATATTCAGAGCTTCAACACATTTAGCTTTTAGCGCTTTTCGGTGAGAAACCCATGTAAGTCTACAGTCAAATATCAACCCTAAAATGGTTTCCGGTACACATGGTATCCGTTGACCTTTAATGTATATATCCGGGTCTGGATGTACTCCCCGGATACGACAAAAATGGACAATGGTAGTTTTACTTGTCGAGAACTTGAATCCATTCATGTCAGCCCACTGGATAATTTTATCAATAGAGAGTTGGATTTTTCTCTCAACCATTGCCATTCTAGTGCCAGCAAATGATATTGAGAGATCATCCACAAATAATGTTGAGAGAACATCCTGGGGAATGGCTGAGGATATCCCATTAATTGCTAGTGCAAAAAGGGTTACACTCAGCACACTACCCTGAGGAACTCCTTCTTCCTGGCACTTACTCTCTGATAGAGTTTCCCCCACTCTCACTTGAAAAACTCTACGTGAAAGAAATGCCTTAATAAATAGTGGCAGCTCTCCTCTTAATCCCAATTCATGAATGGTTTTAAGAATACCATATCTCCATGTGGTATCATATGCCTTTTCAAGGTCAAAAAATACTGTAACATGGTGCTGTTTGGAAGCAAAGGCTTCACAAATAGAAAACTCAAGTCGTATCAACACATCAGTCGTTGAGTGCATTTTTCGGAATCCACATTGAATCGGTGATAAAATACCTTTCTTTTCAAGGTACCATATCAGCCTTGCATTGACCATCTTCGCCATGATTTTACATAAACAAGATGTCAATGCAATAGGACGATAGTTTGCTGCTAAAAACTTGTCTTTACCGGGTTTTAAAAAGGCTAAAATAATGGCTAGTTCCCAAACACTTGGGTAACTATGATCATGCCATATTCTATTAATAATGCTTAAAATAAATAGCTTTATATTAAAACGTACATGTTTAATCATTGCATATGGAATTCCATCGGGTCCAGGGGCTGTATCGTTGCAATGAGCAAGTGCGGAATCAAATTCTCTTTCAGTGAAAGGAGAATTATACGACTCTTCCCTTCTTGTTGCAAACTTTAAAATTTTCTTTTCTTCAGTGCTCCTATACTGGTGACCAGGGGCTCCTTCACACTTGCTGGATACATTTGAAAAATTATTAGCCAGGGCATTGCTAACTTCATTTGCTTCAGTTACATACTGGCCATTCACCTTCAACACTGGTGGTGGGTTGGGGGTGAATTGGCCAGCTATCTTTTTTACTTTCCTCCACACAGAAGATGGTGGTGTTCTACTACTAATGGAGGAAACAAAAGACATCCATGACTGGCGCCTTGCTTCTTTCATGGCACGACGGAACTGTGCTCTACATTTCTTGTACAGTTAAATTCTCATCAGTTCTGCGTCTACGCAATCGTGTTAGAGATCTTCTTGTGGCTCTGTGGAGTGCAGTTAGTTCAGAAGACCACCACGGGACTGGTCGTCGTTTGAATAACCCTGTTGTTTTGGGAATTGAATTGACTCCTGCTGTATGAAGAGTTCCATTCAGTAGGTCTATGGCATCATCAACACTTTCAAACTGTTCTGCTCTCCCTTCGATTTCGCTTAGCTCGGAAAATTTAACCCAGTCTGCCTTGTCTAGATTCCAACGTGGCGATCTTTGCAAAGGCGGACCCTTGTTGGTGTTTATAATGATTGGTGCATGATCACTAGTATGCCAATCATCTAATGTCCTCCAATCAAAAACAAGAGGGCAGTTAGAGCTTGCAATTGAAAGGTCAATGCATGACAAAGTACCTGTCTGAACATGAAAGTGTGTGGGCTCTCCTGTATTAAGGAGTCCCACATCCTCATTCTCCACAATTGATGAGATAATATTGCCCCTTGTGTTGGCCAAAACATCACCCCATAAAGGATGTCTACCATTCATATCTCCCAGTAAGAGAAAAGGTTGAGGGAGTTGTTGAATGACCTCTGCTAAATCATCATATAAAATATTATCATTTGGAGGTAAGTACAGAGAGCATATTGTATATTTTCTCCCTATATCAATTTGTACAACAACTGCCTGCAGGGTTGTACGTATAGATATAGGTATTTGGGGAACATCTCGACGAATGTACATGAGACTTCCGCCATGGCTCCCTACTCCGTGATCATAAGGTGTACTATAACTAATATATTCGCGAGGACAAGGAGTATTAGCATCAAGCTTGCTCTCCTGGAGACATACAATTATGGGGGAATGCTCGTGAATTAAGAGCTTAAGTTCTTCATATTTGCCCCTCAAACCCTGACAATTCCATTGCAAAATTGAGGAGAAAACTATGGATTATTTCGGGAAGACATCTTGGATGAGGTCTTCCCATTAGCAGTTTTTAATTTAACATTATTACCAGTAGGTTTCTTCAGAGAAGGTCTTGTTATGTTAGGTTTTACATTGGTGTTTTTCTTTGTATCTTTTTTATCTATTTGTTGAGGGGGATGGTGGACCTCAACTTGAATTTCTGATTTATTTAAATTATCTTCTGGTTGATCGGCAACATAAACAGACAAAACATCATATTTATTTGTTGTCATAATTCTAGTATTTCTTATGGAAAGGGGTGAGAGATGGAGGTCTCTCTCTTTTACAATTAGTAGGTTGTGAGTTACCAGGTTTTTGTACCTTCCCCACTACAGGTACATCTGATAACTTGGTGTCAGGTGGAATCTCCATTAAATCAGGCAAGGATGTGGCCTGGGAGAGGTTAGTACTATCCTTTGTAATGGGGGGACAAAGGTTTGATAGTTGTGGGCAATGTCTTTTGGTTGATACTCAATGATAAATCTTTAGGAGGAGATGTTCTTGTCTTATGCAGCGCTTTATCAATAGATGGTGAATTCCTTTTTCGAGAACTACCTACAGTAGTAGGTGGGTGTGATGATTCCCGAGGAACTTTTTCTCCTATTTTTAATGCCTTTGCATAAGTATTAGATTTATTTAATAATCTCTTGGCATGCCCCACGCTTACATGTTCAATAATTGATTTATTGAGGGCAGCCTCTTCTAACTTATAAAACTGGCAGCTCCTATCATTAGATTTATGATTAGAGTTGCAGTTTAAGCACCTTGCCTCAAATGTACATTCCCCATGGTAAATATCGGAGCAAGTATTACAAATTCTTTCACTATTGCAAACTTTGGAGGGATGTCCAAATTTAAAGCAATTATAACATTGCAGTGGCTTTTGCTTAAAAGGTTGAACTCTGATCCTTTCGTTTTCTATGTCTATGTGGAAAGGTACATCGGCATCCTGGAAAGTAAGAACAATCATTGATGTTCCAGGTACTTTATGTACTTTCCACACTGATATAGGACACATAGCCAATATCTCCTCTTCAGTAAATTCATACAGATCCCTATTAAAAACCACTCCCCTTCCATAGCTAAAGTTTAGATGGGGTTTGATGTCCAATTTTATATCATCATTTACTGTCTTCAAATTGGACAGTATAACAGACTGTGTGTATGACTTGGCCTTTATCAAGTAACTTTTCTTACCAAATCGAGATATATCTCCTGGTGCGATCGTACCTACCTTCCTCTGAAGAAATTTGCTGATCTTGAAATAATTTTCCGTACCTCCTACAGATTGAGCAAGAAGCCACATTGGTGGTTTTGGCTTTCTTTGGGATGGCATATCTGCCTCTATATCTTTATCAGCCCAGTCTGCTGGTCTGTAGACATCCAGATCTTTAGGTGCCCCATCACACAGAGCACCCTTAACACTCATATTACCTACTTTAATATCAACAATATTACGGCTTGCATTAAATGCTTCCTCATGACAGTTAAATGATAACCAAGATTCCCAATTATCATCTTGAAGTTTCATTCTAATTTCTTTTATTAATCCGTAACACTCAAATATTTTATGTAGCACATCATAATTAGCTTCTAATGGGATTTGGGTAATGTGCAGGACATTCAGTTTTCCTGTGTTGCCCAAATTACCCTTTTTCCGAGTATTTAAAGAATAGTCCTTTTTAGTTCCTACGTCGTCAACGGAGTTTTCTTTAAATGAATTGCCAGAGGTCGTCAACAGTGCCAGGGGCGAGTCAGCATATCCAGGGGAGGTGGGGTCATTCTCACAAGAATCCATCATAAAAAAAGAAGAGAGAAGAGTGATTTTTTGAAGTTTGATTTACCTGCTTGAGAACATTAAGGCATCACATGTTGGGAAGGAAATTTACACTCTCCACTACCGGCACAGTAAGAATATACTTCCCAGATGGTCCACTCCATACCCTACCCGAAGGATAGCATCAAAACAGATATAGAGGCACAGGTGTAAGCTGAACCCGCCTGTTAGGACCGAGACCAAGAAACTATGGAATCATCCTCCCCACATCTGTAATGACGGGCTTCCGGCCAAAAGCCGAGAGTCCTACCCCAAGCATTGGATCCCCCTGGATTCCGAAGACCCAACACTTGAGAATAGTCCCGCCAAAAAGGTCCAAATCATCTTCGGGATGGCTGAAATCATCCAATACTCTCACATATAGCTTTGAGCACAAACACCTCCCAACCGCGACACCTTTCCCATTCATCAAAGCAGGCAGCAATACCGGATGTAAAAACATCCGCCCGAGTGGCAATAATGGATGTAGAAATATCCATGCCATAAAAAGTGTGAGAAAAAAAAAATAATAATAAACATACATATATGTAAATATATCCACATATACATATGGGAAATTTTACTCATAGGGTTGGGACACCAACATGGAGGAAAGTTTATAATATTAGGAGAAGGTTGAAGCAATATAAAGAGGAAGAAAAAGATAATTAAGAGAGAAATTTAGATTCGAACTGGGGGAGCAATTTCCCCAAGTTCGAGAGCCCTCTTGCCCGTCACCAAGTTTCAGCACGGGAATAGAATGCTGTGCTGAAGCTCAGTGACTTCATCAAGGCATTCTCTCATTAAGAGGGGACTATTTAATAATCATTTCACCCGAAAGCCATAAGGTTGAGGAGATTTTGGGTGCAACTCAAAGTATGATGCTTGTCTTACAAGGCTTGCAGTCTGAAAGGCTAGAGAGTTAGGGAGTCTTTGCAATCTAAACCAATACCGAAGAATGGAAGACATTCGGTAAAGGTCTAGAGGTAACTCTCCAGCATCAACGAGGAGACTTGGGATAGGCGACGTTTTAAAAGCTCCAATAGACAATCTAATACCTACATGATGTATCGAGTCTAATATTTTTAACCGGCTTGGGATGGCTGAAGAATATACCTCACAACCAAAACTAATTTTGGAAAAAATCAAGGCCTTGTATAATCTAAAAATAGTATTGCGGTCTGCCTCCCATGATGTATGGTACAATACTTTTAAGATATTCAGAGCTTCAACACATTTAGCTTTTAATGCTTTAAAGTGAGAAACCCATGTAAGCCTAAAATCTAATATCAACCCTAAAAATTTAGCTTCTCTTGCACAGGGTATCCGTTGACCTTTAATATATATATCCGGGTCTGGATGTACTCCCCGGATACGACAAAAATGGACAATGGTAGTTTTACTTGTCGAGAACTTAAATCCATTCATGACAGCCCACTGGATAATTTTATCAATAGAGAGTTGGATTTTTCTCTCAACCATTGCCATTCTAGTGCCAGCAAATGATATTGAGAGATCATCCACAAATAATGTTGAGAGAACATCCTGGGGAATAGCTGAGGATATCCCATTAATTGCTAGTGCAAAAAGGGTTACACTCAGCACACTACCCTGAGGAACTCCTTCTTCCTGGCACTTACTCTCTGATAGAGTTTCCCCCACTCTCACTTGAAAAACTCTACGTGAAAGAAATGCCTGAATAAATAGTGGCAGCTCTCCTCTCAATCCCAATTCATGAATGGTTTTAAGAATACCATATCTCTATGTGGTATCATATGCCTTTTCAAGGTCAAAAAATACTGTAACATGGTGCTGTTTGGAAGCAAAGGCTTCACAAATAGAAGACTCAAGTCGTATCAACACATCAGTCGTTGAGTGCATTTTTCGGAATCCACATTGAATCGGTGATAAAATACCTTTCTTTTCAAGGTACCATATCAGCCTTGCATTGACCATCTTCGCCATGATTTTACATAAACAAGATGTCAATGCAATAGGACGATAGTTTGCTGCTAAAAACTTGTCTTTACCGGGTTTTAAAAAGGCTAAAATAATGGCTAGTTCCCAAACACTTGGGTAACTATGATCATGCCATATTCTATCAATAATGCTTAAAATAAATAGCTTTATATTAAAATGTACATGTTTAATCATTGCATATGGAATTCCATCGGGTCCAGGGGCTGTATCGTTGCAATGAGCAAGTGCGGAATCAAATTCTCTTTCAGTGAATTTAAAATTTTAAAATTTAAAATTTTCTTTTCTTCAGTGCTCCTATACTGGTGACCAGGGGCTCCTTCACACTTGCTGGATACATTTGAAAAATTATTAGCCAGGGCATTGCTAACTTCATTTGCTTCAGTTACACACTGGCCATTCACCCTCAACACTGGTGGTGGGTTGGGGGTGAATTGGCCAGCTATCTTTTTTACTTTCCTCCACACAGAAGATGGTGGTGTTCTACTGTTAATGGAGGAAACAAAAGACATCCATGACTGGCGCCTTGCTTCTTTCATGGCAAGACGGAACTGTGCTCTACATTTCTTGTGCATATTTAAATTCTCATCAGTTCTGCGTCTACGCAATCGTGTTAGAGATCTTCTTGTGGCTCTGTGGAGTGCAGTTAGTTCTGAAGACCACTACGGGACTGGTCGTCGTTTGAATAACCCTGTTGTTTTGGGAATTGAATTGACTCCTGCTGTATGAAGAGTTCCATTCAGTAGGTCTATGTCATCATCAACACTTTCAAACTGTTCTGCTCTCCCTTCGATTTCACTTAGCTCGGAAAATTTAACCCAGTCTGCCTTGTCTAGATTCCAACGTGGCGATCTTTGCAAAGGCGGACCCTTGTTGGTGTTTATAAGGATTGGTGCATGATCACTAGTATGCCAATCATCTAATGTCCTCCAATCAAAATCAAGAAGGCAGTTAGAACTTGCAATTGAAAGGTCAATGCATGACAAAGTACCTGTCTGAACATGGAAGTGTGTGGGCTCTCCTGTATTAAGGAGTCCCACATCCTCATTCTCCACAATTGATGAGATAATATTGCCCCTTGTGTTGGCCAAAACATCACCCCATAAAGGATGTCTACCATTCATATCTCCCAGTAAGAGAAAAGGTTGAGGGAGTTGTTGAATGACCTCTGCTAAATCATCATATAAAATATTATCATTTGGAGGTAGGTACAGAGAGCATATTGTATATTTTCTCCCTATATCAATTTGTACAACAACTGCCTGCAGGGTTGTACGTATAGACATGGGTATTTGGGGAACATCTCGACGAATGTACATGAGACTTCGGCCATGGCTCCCTGCTTGTTGATTATATGGTATTCTATAGCTAACATACTCTCGAGGACTAGGAGTGTTAGAATCAAGCATACTTTCCTGTAGACATACAATTATGGGGAATGCTCATGAATTAGGAGCTTAAGTTCTTCATATTTCTCCCTCAAACCCTGACAGTTCCATTGCAAAATGGAGGAGAAAACTATGGATTATTTCTGGAAGACATCTTGGATGAGGTCTTCCCATTAGCAGTTTTTAATTTAACATTATTACCAGTAGGTTTCTTCAGAGGTGGTCTTGTTATGTTGGGTTTAACGTTGGTGTTTTTCTTTGTATTCTTTTTATCTATTTGTTGAGGTGGATGGTGGACCTCAACTTGAATTTCTGATTTATCCAGTTCATCTTCTGGTTCATTAGAAACATCAACAGACAAAACATCAAATTTATTTGATGTCATAACCTTAACGTTTCTAATGGAGGGTGGAGAGAGAGATGGAGGTCTCTCTCTTTCGCGATTAATAGATGGTGGGATTCGAAGTTTTTGCACCTTTCCCACAACAGGTGCATCAGGTAAGTTAGTCTTAAGTGGAACCTCCATCAGATCAGGCAAGGACATGGGCTGAGAGAGGTTTGTATTACTTTTTGTAATGGCGACTGAAGGCTGTACAGCAATGGGCAATGACCTAGTGTTAATACACCGTGGTAAAGCCTCAGGAGGTGATATGGTTACCTCGTTATTTGACATTTTGTCAGATAGTATACTTTTTTTTGAGCTATTGGCAGTGCTAGGTTGGTTTAATTTTAATGCCTTAGCATATGTATTTGATTTATTTAATAGTCTTTTGGCATGGGTCACACTTATGTGTTCTAAGTTTGATTTGTTGAGGGCAGCTTCCTCCAACTTATATAGCTCGCAGATCTTGTCTGTGGATTTGTGATTCGAGCTGCAATTTTAACACCTGGCTCCAAGTGCACACTCTCCATGGTAAGATTTGGAGCAAATACCACACATCTTCTCATTTTTGCAAACTTTGGACGGGTGCCCAAATTTAAAACAATTAAAGCATTGCAATGGCTTCTGCTTGAAGGGTCTTACTTTAATCCTTTCGTTCTCGATAATAATATGAAAAGGTACATCAGCATCCTGGAACATAAGGATTATCATTGATGTACCTGGGACTTTATGAACTTTCCAAACATTTAATGGACACATGGCCAGTATCTCCTCCTCTGTAAAATCATATAGATCTCTGTTAAAAACTACGCCCCTTCCGTAGCTAAAATTTAGGTGGGGTTTGACATCTAACTTAATGTCATCATTACTTATTTTCATATTGGACAATATTACCGACTGTGTACTGGATTTGGCATGGATAAGGAAACTATTTTTTCCGAAACGAGATATATCGCCTGGTGCAATAGTTCCTACTTTTTTCTGAATCAATTTGCATATTTTAAAATAATTCTCTGTAACCCCCTTTGATTTAGCTATAAGCCACATCGGTGGTTTTGGATTTCTCTGGGAGGGCATGACTAAATCTGCGTCTTTTTCCAACCAATCGGCAGGCCTGTACACATCTAAATCTTTTGGTACCTTATCGCAGAGAGCAGCCGCGACATTCAAGTTATTAATTTCAATATTATTCAAATTACTTTTTGCACTAAATGCTTCGTCATAACTACTATAAGATATCCATGAATCCCAAGTTTCAGCTTCAAGTTTCATCCTTATTTCTTTTATGCATCCATAGCATTCAAATGCTTTACATAGATCATCATAATTTGTTTCTATTGAAATTTGTGTAACATGGAGGATTCAAAGTTTCCTTGTGTTACCCAAATTACTCGATTTAGAAATATCAGTAGAATGGTCCTTTCCCGTTCCGAGGTCATCAACAGAGCTATCCCTTATCACATTAGCAGAGGTCATCAATAGTGCCGGGGGAGAGTCAGCGTATCCAGGGGATGGGGGTTCGTTTCTTAAAGAATCCATTATACTAAAGAGAGAGAAAAGAGTTAGTTTGATGTACCTGCTCGAGAATGTTAGGCCATCACACGTCGGAAAAGAAATTTGCGCTCTCCACTATCGGCACAATGAGAGTATACTTCCCAGATGGTCCACTCCATACCCTACCCGAAGGATAGCATCAAAACAGATATAGAGGCACAGGTGTAAGCTGAACCCGCCTGTTAGGACTGAGACCAAGTAATTATGGAATCATCCTCCCCATATCTTCCGGCCAAAAGCCGAGAGTCCTACCCCAAGCGTTGGATCCCCCTGGATTCCGAAGACCCAACACTTGAGAATAGTTCCGCCAAAAAGGTCCAAACCATCTTCGGGATGGCTGAAATCATCCAATACTCTCACATATAGCTTTGAATGCCAACACCTCCCAACCGTGATACCTCCTCCCACTCATCAAAGCAGGCAGCAATAAAGGATGTATGAACATCCCCGCCGGGGCTACAATGGATGTAAAAACATCCAAGCCATAGGAGAAAAGAAAAAAAAAAATAATAAATATATATGTACATAATATATACACACATATAATGAGGGAAATCTTTCTCATAGAGTTTGGAAAGCAAGACTAAAGAAAGTTTGTGAAACTAGGATAAGGTCGAAGTAATATTGAGAAAAAGAAAAAGGTAAAAGAAAGAAATTTAGATTCGAACTGGGGGAGCAATTTCCCCAAGTTCGGGAGCCCTAAAATTATAGAAGATATATGAAATTTTATTGAAAAAGGGCCCTATTTTTGGGGTCCGAATCGACTAAGGGCCGGGGTCAGAGATAATGTCCCAAAATTTTCGGGGTCAGATTTTGTGTTAGACTACAGCATAGAGTCTTTTAGGGGTATAAATGTGGTCATCGCATATTTTCGCTCTCCGGCTAAAATTATAGAAGATATATGAGATTTTATTGAAAAAGGGCCCTATTTTTGGGGTCCGAATCGAGTAAGGGCCGGGGTCAGAGATAATGTCCCAAAATTTTCGGTGTCATATTTTGTGTTAGACTACAGCATAGAGTCGTTTTATGGGTATAAATGTGGTCATCGCATATTTTTGCTCTCCGGCTGAAATTATAGAAGATACATAAGATTTTATTGAAAAAATGGGCCTATTTTTGGGGTGCGAATCTAGTAAGGACCGGGGTCAGAGAAAATGTCACAAAATTTTCTGTCAGATTTTGGGTTAGACTGCAGCATAGATTCGTTTTATGGGTTTATATGTGGTCATCGCATATTTTCGCTGTGCGACTAAAATTATAGAAGATATATGAGATTTTCTTGAAAAAAGGGCCTATTTTTGGGGTCCGAATCTAGTAAGGGCCGGGGTCAGAGAAAATGTCCCAAAATTTTTGGTGTCAGATTTTGGGTTAGACTGCAGCATAGAATCGTTTTATGGATATATATGTGGTCATCACATATTTTCGCTGTGCGACTAAAATTATAGAAGATATATGAGATTTTCTTGAAAAAAGGCCCTATTTTTGGGGTCTGAATTTAGTCAGGGCCGGGGTCAGAGAAAATGTCCCAAAATATTTGGTCATATTTTGGGTTAGGCTGCAGCAAAGATTCGTTTTTTGGGTATATATGTGGTCATCGCTTATTTTCGCTGTGCGACTAAAATTATAGAAGATATATGAGATTTTCTTGAAACAAGGCCCTATTTTTGGGGTCCGAATCTAGTAAGGGCCGAGATCAGAGAAAATGTCACAAAATTTTTGGTCAGATTTTGGGTTAAGCTGCAGCATAGATTCGTTTTATGGGTATATATGTGGTCATCGCATATTTTCGCTGTGCGACTAAAATTATAGAAGATATGAGATTTTCTTGAAACAAGGCCATATTTTTGGGGTCCGAATCTAGTAAGGGCCGAGATCAGAGAAAATGTCCCAAAATATTTGGTCAGATTTTGGGTTAGGCTGCAGCATAGATTCGTTTTATGGGTATATATGTGGTCATCGCATATTTTCGCTGTGCGACTAAAATTATAGAAGATATGAGATTTTCTTGAAACAAGGCCATATTTTTGGGGTCCGAATCTAGTAAGGGACGAGATCAGAGAAAATGTCCCAAAATATTTGGTCAGATTTTGGGTTAGGCTGCAGCATAGATTCGTTTTATGGGTACATATGTGGTCATCGCATATTTTCGCTGTGCGACTAAAATTATAGAAGATATGAGATTTTCTTGAAAAAAAGGGCCTATTTTTGGGGTCCGAATCGAGTAAGGGCCGAGATCAAAGAAAAAGTCACAAAATTTTGCGTTTTCAGATTTTGAGTTAGACTACAGCATAGAGTCGTTTTATGGGTATAAGTGTGGTCATCGCATATTTTCGCTGTGCGACTAAAATTATAGAAGATATGAGATTTTCTTGAAAAAAGGGCCTATTTTTGGGGTCCGAATTTAGTAAGGGCCGGGGTCAGAGAAAATGTCCCAAAATTTTCGATTACAGATTTTGGGTTAGACTGCAGCATAGATTCGTTTTACGGGTATATATGTGGTCATCGCATATTTTCGCTCTCCGGCTAAAATTATAGAAGATATATGAGATTTTCTTGAAAAAAGGGCCTATTTTTGGGGTCCGAATCTAGTAAGGGCCGGGGTCAGAGAAAATGTCTCAAAATTTTCGGTGTCATATTTTGGGTTAGACTGCAGCATAGAGTCATTTTATGGGTATAAGTGTGGTCATCGCATATTTTCGCTCTCCGGCTGAAATTACGGAAGATATGAGATGTTATTGAAAAAGGGCCCTATTTTTGGGGTCCGAATCGAGTAAAGGCCGGGGTCAGAGATAATGTCCCAAAATTTTTGGTGTCAGATTTTGTGTTAGACTACAGCATAGAGTCGTTTTATGGGTATAAGTGTGGTCATCACATATTTTCGCTCTCCGCCTAAAATTATAGAAGATATATGAAATTTTATTGAAAAAAGGCCCTATTTTTGGGGTCCGAATCGAGTAGGGGCCGGGGTCAGAGATAATGTCCCAAAATTTTCGGTGTCAGATTTTGTGTTGAACTACAGCATAGTGTCGTTTTATGGGTATAAATGTGGTCATCGCATATTTTCGCTCTCCGGCTAAAATTATAGAAGATTTATGAGATTTTCTTGAAAAAGGGCCTATTTTTGGGGTCCGAATCTAGTAAGGGCCGGGGTCAGAGAAAATGTCTCAAAATATTCGGTGTAAGATTTTGGGTTAGTCTGCAGCATAGATTCGTTTTATGGGTTTATATGTGGTCATCGCATATTTTCGCTGTGCGACTAATATTATAGAAGAAATATGAGATTTTATTGAAAAAAAGGGCCTATTTTTGGGCTCTTGAATCTAGTCAGGGCCGGGGTCAGAGAAAATGTCCCAAAATTTTCGGTGTCAGATTTTGGATTAGACTGCAGCATAGATTCATTTTATGGGTATATATGTGGTCATCGCATATTTTCGCTGTGCGACTACATTTATAGAAGGTATATGAGATTTTCTTTAAAAAAGGCCCTATTTTTGGGGTCCGAATATAGTAAGGTGTCAGATTTTGGGTTAGACTGTAGTATAGGTTTGTTTTATGGGTATATATGTGGTCATCGCTTATTTTAAGGTGTCAGATTTTGGGTTAGACTGTAGTATAGGTTTGTTTTATGGGTATATATGTGGTCATCGCTTATTTTCACTGTGCGACTAATATCATAGAAGATATATGAGATTTTCTTGAAAAAAGGGCCTATTTTTGGGGTCCAAATCTAGTAAGGGCCGGGGTCAGAGAAAATGTCCCAAAATTTTCGGTGTCAGAGTCCAGGACCAAAGTCCAGAGGACTACGTTTGCAGCACAAGGTTGCGCTGGTAGATCAGTAGGTCAGCTGGCAGGACAAATCAGGCTGCGCTGGAAGGTCTGCTTGATCCTCCGAAGAGGTGTCTCTATGAGAGGACTCTCCCGCGAACGAGAGACGTGAATACTTCGCTGAAGAGACTTGAAGACACTCGTGAGTACGCCCCTTAGGGCCGGTGGATCAGCAAGTTGACCTTAGCAGTAGCGATCCTCCAAAGAGGAGTCTCTATGAGTGGCCTTTCTCGCGAACGAGGGAGGTGAACACTTCGTAGCAGAGACTAAAAGACACCCATGATGATGCCCCTAAGGCCCAGTGGATCAGCAAGCTGACTTTAGCAGTAGCTATCCTCCGAAGAGGAGTCTCTATGAGTGGCCTCTCTCGCGAACTTGAGAGGTGAACACTTCGTAGAAGAGACTTGCCAAGACCGTGCTCCACCCCTGAAGGAAGAGAATCTCAGCAAGGGGGGAGAGAAGTCTGGCCAAAGGACAGCAACAGAAGTCGAAGGCGATGAATTTATCAAGCTGTGGGAAGTTCTCCTTCTGAAGGGAGAAACCACCTCACACCTGAGGAGGAAACTTCCTTCGGACGGGAAGTTGTCCAACCCCTGGAGGCGAACCTCCTTTAGCGTTCTAAGATGATCTGAAGTGCTGGCCATGTTGTCACAGGAGTACTTCTAAGAGAAGGGATGACGCCCATGACCACGTCCTCTGAGAGACGGCAGTGACAGCAGATTCCCCATGCATGAACAGAACAGCTCTGCTTCGTTGGCACTCTTTAGTCGAACGAAGAAAAACTGCATAGTTAACTGGGAAAATAAAATTAAATAATTATTTACCAGAAATTCCTTAAGTATTGCGCCCTTCCTTCCCCAGACGACAACCACGGGAGAAGGGGGGAGCAGAGTAACTGTAATAAAAACAGAATTATAATTATTCAAATCAGCTAAGAATATTCACTAATAGTGAGAACCATTGACCTCCCCCGAAGTGAAGTGTTCCCCACGGAGAAAGCTGAAAATTTAAAATACAATTAGATTTTTACTGAAAATAATTGAGACAAACAATCGTAAGAGCAATTTAACTCGCGCACGGGGAAGGAGCTTCCCCAATATTACGCTGTTGTAGTAAAGGTGAACGACCTCGAGAAGAGAGAGACTGTAGTCAAATCTTTAAAAGGACACATTCCCTTCACTCAGAATCCAAGTTTCCCATAGGAAAAGAGGAAAAGGAGAAGATAATAGTTGAATGAAGAGTCCAAGCGATGACGATTCCCCTGTGGCAGCCGAGTTAACGGATATATGCCGACGGGAAGACCGATGGACCAGAGAGGGAGAGGTCATTCCCCACGAAGTGGAACTGTGCTGGCCTTGCTAATACGCAAGTGTCGTAGTCGTATATGTATCACACATAGCACAAACACTGAAAAGATAGCTTACCACATTTCTATACACATACATATACATAACATTAAGAATGTTCATATACATATACAAGTATAAGAAAAAGTAAGTTAAAAGACAAAAATTAATGGCAGTCCAAAATAGGCGAGGAGGGAGAGAGGAAAACCGCTGTCGCTCAAGCACAGGTGTGTGTGACGGGGGGGGGGGGGGGGGGTGTTAGCAAGCTACCCTCCCCTACCCCCCTCTAACTAGCGGTTTGGGTAGTAAACCCTCGTTAAATTTTAATGGCTCGTCATTTCAGCTACGCCGAAAGTAATACCCCTATTAAATAGCGTGGTTTGTATTCCAACTACGGAATAAATATATAAATATATAAATATATATATATATATATATATATATATATATATATATATATATATATATATATATACATATACATATATATGAAAACACCATAAATGTATGGAATTTTGAGTTACATGGTGCGTAACAGAGAAGATTATGTGATTTACAAGGTATTTCTTGGTGATGGAAAAGTTCCATGGAAATAGATGAAATGGATAAGTCATAATATATACAGTAAAGATGATAACAGTGACTGTAAGGATTCTATTAGCAGAGCATTATTTAGTACACTATAGAAGGAAAATGGCATGACTTTAAAAGACAAATAATATTACAGGTCGAAGAAGAGGAGACTGGGTTTAAACATGGAAAAGGATTATGTGGATCAAGTGTTTGCTAAAATACAGTAGTGTACTGAGATATTTGATGAAGTGAAAATGTTTATGTGACATACACTGCACATATTTAAAAAAAAAAAACGGACAATAAATTTTGAAATTGCTCATAAATTAGGATAAATGAGAAATCTACAATAAATAAACGACTAACCTTTAACTTTGTCAGATCCAAAATTCGCTATTCGGTTCTTGCATCAAAAATTATAGCTAGCATATATCTTCAGCTTTGCTATCTTAGACTTGCATAAGTTATAGCTTTCATTGATCTGCAACTAAAGAAACAGAATTAACATCAATCTGGAAAAAATCATTACAAAATACAAAATATAAAATGTTCATTTTTAATTAATATGCACCAATAAACTCACAATACAGTACAAATAAGTGATAACAATATACAAGATGGAAGCCTCTTTGGGAATGACAAAAGAGGTCTGTCTGTAAACCTTTTGTATTTTAGCAGTGAGGTATTAAGAACCACAAAAAATTGCATCGTCTAAGTCTGGGTTGAGATAGGTGGATAACATGAAAGTTTATACTAGCTAAAAACATTTAAAATTTAGATCTCCTCATACCATTCATATGAGATTCTTGTACTCCATCTTGATAACATATACTGTATTAGTTATAGGAATCTTATATTTGAATCATATGCCATTTACTAAAGAGGCGTTAGCTTCATAATCTCTTAACAGTAAAAAATAAAAAAAGGAATTTTTTCTCCCAATGCCAACCTGGAACTCCTTTAAAAAATGCTAGAATACCCATCTTCCTTCATATGCCACTCCACAAGAGAATCAAACCGTGTATGATACAAGAAAGAAGACTGCCAACAACCAGAGAATAAGTTTAAGTAAAATATTGGTCAAGTGTAGGCCTCTCTCTTTCTTACTCAGTTACTAACAATGTTCTTGTAAGTTCTACTACTGTATTCCATTAATATTTTTTCTGGGATACTTGCAGCAAGGAGATTAAGTTAGGCATTCAATTGATAAACCCAGGCTTTGTGATAAGTGCTAAGCGATGAAGTTATACTTGGAATCTTGAGATTCTCATTACCCTTGTTCATCATGTTACCAAAGAGAGGGAATCTATGAGTTCTGCCCAGTCATCAAATTTGGTAAGAGAGACAGTTTCTGTTACCATGCAAAAGGTTCTTTCTCTCCAACTCCAAGGTCAAGCCAAGCAGTATAATCCAAAGTTTTTGTCGCCTGGTGTTAAGCGTCAAATATCTAATGACATGTTTATTCCATTTATAAGACTAAATAGCATTGCCATCTCTTATGATGATAATTAGGTGGGTAGAGCTACTTTATCAACTGAAGGTGTGGCAACAATATCTGATGCGAGCAATGGTAATTCAGGTATAGGTTAGCATAGCTAATAGCATGCAACTCTTGTAAGAATCTTATAAATTTCACCATACAGCCAAAGAATTCGTTAAATTTCTGTATGCAGGGAAAACCTTTACAACAGCCATTCCCACACAACCAGTTTGTAACGGGTTAATGCATGTGCTACTTCCTCATGTATTCATCTACCTACTTCAGATTCAGGCAAAGCTTTGCTCATCTTTCAAAGACATAAGGGCTCAATCTAACCTCTAAAATCTTCATTGACAAGAAAAAAGAAAATGGGTGGTAGACGACAAGACATACTCAGACTCAAATATCTTAATTAGATTCTACAAATGAAGCACTTTTAGTTTCCAGATTCCATTTAAGGTTAATATGGCAACAATCATTGGGACGATGTTAAGTGTCTCTTTGTTATTCTCTTGAAAGAAATTGAAGAATACAAAGGGGTCACTACATCCAAGAATTGTCCCAAAAGTATGCGGGTAAACTGGACACATAAGCCGTGTTGTACCATATACCACCCCTGAAGTTAATGTATCTAAAAGGTGGATCAACACGACAATTGGCATGTATAGCAAGGGAGGATTAAAATTGAGAAAACTCAAAAGTGACTGGCAGGACAAGTATTGCTAAAAAGGTCCCCAACTTAGCAAAATTCGACTTACAAGCATTCAGAGATATAAACACAAATCCAACTGAAAATAACAAAGATAAGGAAAAGAAATACCGTAATAAAACAATACAGTATTGTATCATTTAATACAGTAAGCATAACGAAATTGTAATAACTTGATATCTATTTCATTACAAACCTGACTATTTATTAACTTTAGTGGATGGAAATCATACCATGGGATTCAGGTTAGGCCTGCACTAGGCCAAAATTTAACAAAATTCAACTTACAAACAATTCTATTTACAAACGGCTTCTTGGGACCAATTAAGTTTGTAATTTGAGAACCTTTTGTAACAAGTAAAACCGGTAAGCCATGTGTAGGGACCTTCTCTCCCAAGAAATCTCCCTATCAGTCACCTTCTCAAGATAAAGGTGTTAAAATATTTTTTTACAGTTGTCAAAGTCTAAAAATGAAGCAGATTATCAGTTACAGGTCATACAGGTAGAATGTACGCCATACTATTCAAAACTTGGAATAGGGTCATTACATGGCTAGATAGTTGAGAACTCCACCACTAAAGAAAGGGGACTTACTTTTATGTACTTGCATCCTATCAATGACAAGCTTTGACAAACGACCTGCTAAAGTCAAAGGATTATCTTCAACAAAAACTTTCTCCAGTGTGGCACAAAAGAAATGACAAAATGACAAGAAGGAGAGGGAGACCAAAGTGAAGGTGGATGGACTGTATCAAGGATGAACTTCAATCAAAGGGATTAACCGGTGATGAAGTGTGGGACAGAGGTAGATGGAGAAAGCTGGTCAGAAACATTGACCCCACATAAGTGGGAAAAGAAAGAAAGAAAGAGAAAGAAAGTTGAGTGCCCTGTCAACTGTAGAGAAGACAGCCCATAATAACCTAAGTGTAAAAGTATAAATCCATTATGGCACCTCTGTGGGTGGCAGAAATAGCCAGTATTTATATTAAGCATCTCCAATGTTTGAGAACAGGATAGTGTTGGGACTAAGAAATATGCTAAAAAAGTTGCAGTTAACAAGTGCTATAGTCCAAGTACAGTATATGTGAGGAGCAATCAAATGCTCTGCATCATGAAAGGAATAATTTTTCATACCAGCATCAATTAATTCCTTCAAGAAACTCTACTTCAATGCACTTGTCTTGAAGGGAAATGGCAAAATACGTATGACTGGACCAAGGCGATAACTAACAGTTTGTGTCTACAGGATGCAAGCTTTTGTACTGGCCCTACGTTTTTACTGTTTATAATCTTGAATTGATTAGTACGCTATATTTCTATTTCTATGCTTAATGCCAATGATGGCTATAATAATTGCTGGGTTCTATTTCCTTCTTTCCTGCATTTTGGGCTCTAGCCTATTCTAGTTAGGACCAAGGAACCCTGAAAATGGACCATAATTCTCCACGCAAAACAAAATGCATTAACAACTTCAGCATTCTCGAGACTAAAAATACATATATATTTCTATATATACATAGTGCTTTTCGCACTCCCCAAGAGGGATTAGTTCACCAAACGTTCAGTTGGGCTCCACAAGGGACTAGAAGAGTTGGAAGACCCATGCCTGTACATGGCTGAGGACTATGAAGCACAAAGAAGGAGATGATGAATGGAGAACTACAGTATTGAATTAAAAGCTCAAGATAGAGATGACTGGCGAAATCTAACCAAGCCCCTTTGCGTCATTAGGCGTAGGAGGAGATGATGATGAAAGATGTGTGTATATATATATATATATATATATATATATATATATATATATATATATATATATATATATATAATATTTAATGTATATCCATACAGTATATATCCACAGGTCCAGGTATTAGGTAATCAGGTCTGTCAACCTATCTCCCTCATTCATGACACTTTCCATACATAATAGGCAGCCCTAAATATTATAGTGTACAGAAGATAGAAGAAAAATATACTAAAAGACAGTGATAATAAAAGTATCTAAATAGCACAGTAAGTACTATAATAATACAGTACTGTACAGTAATGTATGTACAATTTTTCCTTCTCTCTCAGCCTATCCAAACTTAAGATACAAAATATGCTTCGTACAGTATAGGTATACTAAAAGAGATTCAGGTTGCAAAGTGGGGTTCTTCCTACTACCCAAGTAGGATCAAGCATTTCAGAGTTACGTTAGGTTAGAATGCAAACCTTTAAGCAACCCTTCCACTTTTTCACTAAGGTTGGGTTAAGGTGGTCTACGACAAGAAAGTCATCCACCCAGGTTGGACCTGGTACCCTTGGTTAGGTTAGTAAGTAACTCTTATAAGTACTACCAATAAAACACCTCAATAAAGTTAATGCAGGGGTTGCTATACAAGCTGACAGCTGTCAAACCTAGCAGTCTTTTACCAACAGCTGCTGAAAATGAGAATAACAACTAAGAAAAACTTCCCAGAGTAGGATCTGTACTTTCCATTGGTTTCATCAAAATGAAGAAAACAAGATTAACAACTTTTTATCAATATCTCTAAACAACTAACAGTGACCAAAAGAGATGAGTTTGATACCGCTATTGAAGTTACTCATTTGTTGAACAGATTATCATCTGATTATAAAACCACGAGCAGGTTTTAAAAGACATTCCTTTCAACTTGCGGATTGCTTTTCCAGCTCATAATTTTGATATTTTTCCTGCTTGATTCCCTATAAAAAATTACCTTCCTCATACACTACTCTTTAGATAACATTATCTAGCAAGAGGCCAAAGAAAATCGCATGATTTTCCTTCTATCTCTTCTATATGATAAAGAGCAAGTGTCTAGCAATATACAGTACATAACATCCAGCCCACCAGCTCAAGCGGTTAGGCAGGGTTGCCACCTCGCACTTCAAGTTTAATGCCTACCTTCAAGCTTCGCCAAAAGATAGTCCAAATAAATTACTGAAGGTTTGTTCGTATGGGAACAAATATCTATAAAAAAATATGATATTTAAATTATAAAATAAATTTTTGAATATACTTACCTGGTGAATATATAATAGCTGAGCCTCCGGCGGCTCGACAGAAAAACACACAAAAACTCGCGAGCGATCGCTATGAAGGTTGCGGGTGCGCCCACTAGCGCCAACTATCGGCCAGATACCGCATATACATGTAAACAGACCCAATTTTTCTCATCCCGCTGGGTCTCTATCGGGGAGGAAGGGGGGGCCTTTAATTTATATATTCACCGGGTAAGTATATTCAAAAATTTATTTTATAATTAAAATATTTTTAAATATTTAACTTAGCCGGTGAATATATAATAGCTGATTCACACCCATGGTGGTGGGTAGAGACCAGAGTTAATTAAGTTTACAGCGTATATGCTTAGAGTTTTTGACAGTTATATCATAACAAAACCCAAATATATAAAGGTACCTGGTAAGGAAGTTGACTTAGACGATTACTCTGCCTTATTAGTCTGTCTTCCTCATGAAGCCCAGCGATCCTCTTAGGATGCTGAAAGACTCCCAGGAGCTGAAGTATTAAGGGCTGCAACCCATACAACAGGATTTCATCAAACCCCTAATCTGGGCGCTCTCAAGAAATGACTTTGACCACCCGCCAAATCAACCAGGATGCGAAAGGCTTCTTAGCCTTCCGTACAACCCAAAAAACAATATTAAAAACATTTCAAGAGACAGATTAAAAAGGATATTGGAATTAGGGTAATGTAGTGGTAGAACCCTCACCCACTACTGCACTCGCTGCAACGAATGGACCCAGTGTGTAGCAGTCCTCGTAAAGAGTCTGGACATCTTTTAAGTAAAATGACGCGAACACTGACTTGCTTCTCCAAAAAGTTGCGTCCATAATACTTTGCAGAGATTTATTTTGCTTGAAGGCCACGGAGGTTGTTATAGCTCTAACTTCGTGCGTCTTAACCTTAAGCAAACATCGGTCTTTCTCATTCAAGTGAGAATGAGCTTCTCGTATTAAAAATCTGATAAAATATGACAAAGCATTCTTTGACATAGGCAATGATGGTTTCTTAACTGAGCACCATAATGCCTCAGATTTACCTCGTAATGACTTAGTACGAGCTAAATAGAACTTAAGAGCTCTAACAGGACATAATACTCTTTCCAGTTCGTTGCCTACGATCTCTGATAAGCAAGGAATATCAAAAGATTTAGGCCA
Organism: Palaemon carinicauda; assembly: GCF_036898095.1. Taxonomy (NCBI): domain Eukaryota; kingdom Metazoa; phylum Arthropoda; class Malacostraca; order Decapoda; family Palaemonidae; genus Palaemon; species Palaemon carinicauda. The sequence goes on from NC_090768.1 coordinate 43,600,355, forward strand.
AGGACGAGAAGGCAGTTCATTTTTGGCCAGGATACCAAGATGAAGTGAACAAGTGGCTTTTTCTGTAGAAAAGCCGATGTTCTTACTGAAGGCATGAAGTTCATTGACCCTTTTAGCCGAAGCCAAGCACACTAGGAAAAGTGTCTTGAGGGTGAGATCCTTCAGGGAGGCTGAATGTAATGGCTCAAACCTGTCTGACATGAGGAACCTTAGGACCACGTCTAAGTTCCATCCAGGAGTTCCCAAACGACGTTCCTTAGAGGTCTCGAAAGACTTAAGGAGATCTTGGAGATCTTTATTGTTGGAAAGATCTAAGCCTCTATGTTGAAAGACCGAAGCCAACATGCTCCTGTAGCCCTTAATCGTGGGAGCTGAAAGGGAGCGAACCTTTCTCAGATGTAAAAGAAAATCTGCGATTTGGGCTACAGAGGTACTGGATGAGGACACAGATGCTGACTTGCACCAGTCTCGAAAGACTTCCCACTTCGACTGGTATACTCTAATGGTAGAAGCTCTCCTCGCTCTTGCAATCGCACTGGCTGCCTCCTTTGAAAAGCCTCGAGCTCTTGAGAGTCTTTCGATAGTCTGAAGGAAGTCAGACGAAGAGCGGGGAGGCTTTGATGGACATTCTTTACGTGGGGCTGACGTAACAGATCTACCCTTAGAGGAAGACTTCTTGGAAAGTCTACCAGCCATTGGAGTACCTCGGTGAACCACTCTCTCGCGGGCCAGAGGGTAGAAACCAAGGTCAACCTTGTCCCTTCGTGAGAGGCGAACTTCTGCAGTACCTTGTTGACTATCTTGAATGGTGGGAATGCATATAAGTCCAGAAGAGACCAATCCAGTAGAAACGCGTCTATGTGGATTGCTTCTGCATCTAGGACTGGAGAGCAATAGATTGGTAACCTTTTGGTCAACGAGGAGGCAAAGAGGTCTATGGTGGGTTGACCCCAAGTAGCCCAAAGACTCTTGCCCACGTCCTTGTGGAGGGTCCATTCCGTGGGTATCACCTGACCCCTCCGACTGAGACAGTCTGCCAAGACGTTCAAGTCCCCCTGGATGAATCTCGTCAACAGGGAGATGCCTCGATTTCTTGACCATAAGAGAAGGTCCCTTGCGATCTCGAGCAGCGTGAAGGAGTGTGTGCCTCCTTGCTTGGAGATGTACGCCAAAGCTGTGGTGTTGTCTGAGTTGACCTCTACCACTTAGTTTCGAAGAAGCTTTCGAATATCATCAAGGCCAAGTGGACTGCTAATAGCTCCTTGCCGTTGATGTGCATGCTCTTCTGACCTGAGGTCCACAGACCCGAGCATTCCCGACCGTCCAGGGTCGCACCCCAACCCAAATCCGACGCGTCTGAGAACAACACGTGGTTTGTGTTCTTGACTGCTAGGGATAGTCCCTCTCTCAGACTGATATTGCTGTCCCACCATTTCAGGCATGCCTTTACTGGTTCGGAGACTGGGAATGATACCGTCTCTAACGTCTTGTCCTAGTTCCAGTGAGAGGCTAGATGGAACCGGAGAGGAAGAAGGTGTAGTCTCCCTAGTGAGACAAACTGCTCCAGGGATGAGAGAGTCCTTACGAGACTGTTCCAACTCCTGACTGAACAAACGTTCTCTTTTCAGCATTAGTTGGACTTCGAGCAGGGCTTGTTCTATTCGGGTGGCAGACAGAAAAGCCCGAAAAAACTGGACTGCGAATCTCCATCCCCAAATATAGAATAATCTGGGAAGGGATCAGTTGGGACTATTAGGTGGACCAAAAGTCCCAACTCCCTGGCCAGACTCAACGTCCAATGTAGTCCTGCAGACAGCGAAGACTGGACGATGCTCTGAGAAGCCAGTCGTCCAAGTACAGGGAGGCTCGGATCCCCGATAGATGGGGGGATTTTGCCACATTCCTCATGAGCCTCGTAAACACGAGAGGAGCAGGACTGAGGCCAAAGCACAGGGCTCGAAACTGGTACCCCACATTCCTGTAAACAAACCTCAGAAACGGTTGGGAATCCGGGTGTATAGGAATGTGGAAGTATGCCTCCTGAAGGTTGAGAGAGACCATCCAGTCGCCTTCCATTAATGCTGTCAAGACAGCCTGGTAGACTTGATCGTGAAGCTTGTCTTGACAATGAACACATTGAGCGCACTTGCCTCTTACGTACTCCTGCAGTGAACATGGCTGCCAGATCATTGGAGCCATCCCTGAGGGACTTGTTCCTGCAGAGAACGTGGCTGTCAGATCATTGGAGCCATCCCTGAAAGCCTTGTTTATGCATGACATAATTGTACAGCAAAACTTCAAACGCTCAAAAAAAACTCCTAACAGGAGATGGTCTAGCTCTGAAGTCGACCATAAAATCTTGGAGCGTCTCATGGCCAGGCGCCAGGGAGAGTCTATGAGGCTTGAGAAGTCTATCTGGGCAGAGGCAGGAACTCCCAAGCCGAGAACTTCTCCCGTGTCATATCAGACTCTCGCTCTATAAGCCAGCTTAAAAGTAGGGAAAGCAAAGGGTGTCTCCCCCAAACTCCTCCTGGTGATTAACCAGTCGCCTAGCAAACGTAAAGCTCTCTTAGAAGAGCGAGAGAGCACTAGCTTATAAAACAACGGCTTCGAAGTAGCTAGGCCTAGTGTAAACTCTGACGTGTAAGCGAACGAGGAGCAGCAGTTACAAAAAGATCCAGACAAAGATCCTTAAAAATCAGCATGATTTATTTAAAGTCCATAGAGGGCTGAGCAGCTATAGGCTCCTCTCCGTCTGACAGAGTCCTCAAGGGAATATCAGTAGGAGGGGGATCAGCAACTTCCTCATCTGAAGGAACCTTGTCCGACAATAGCCGAGTCTCAAGCAAGGGAGAGACCTGCCGTGGTGGCAATGCTTGACAAGCAGAGTCCACACACAAAGGAGCAACAGTATCAGTCGAGGACGCTATGTCATGTAACTGCTTAAAGGACTGACCAGTAACAACAGGTGCGGGAGGACGTTCGACGTCAACTCGAGACTGCCTTGACTGCTTAGACTGAGCAGTCAAAACAACTCTTGACTGCGGTGCTTGACGCTCAACGTCAAAACAAGTCAACTATGCTGGTTGGTGAACGTCCTGAACGTCAACAAGAGCATGCGGCAGCAGCTGAACGTCCACAAGCGGCTGAAAGTCAACACTGGACTGCATCGAGTGAGGCTCTACAAAACGTGACTGACGTGACTTTGTAACGTCAACGTCAACAGGACGTAGCAAAGGTTCGTTTGGGCGGCTGACGGCCAGGATCTCGATCAGCTAAGCGGCGAGGATCATCGTGAACCTGCTCAGCAGAATAGTCCTCCATAAGAGAGGTAAGCTTATTCTGCATGTCTTGCCGTACAACCCATTTAGGAACAATGGGAATGGTTGCGGTAAGAGACGAGGGTAACGTCTGTGACTGCAAAACCTTGCCTACAAAAAGACTCTCGGAGCCTGTGTTACGCTTTTGTTTAGGCAGCGAGCAGTCTTCCGATGACTGCATAGGATCAGAGCTGTCCTAATGGTTAAAACCAGGATGCTGGACCTGTCCTGAAAGGACTGACTTTCGCTTAAAAGGCCTCGAAACCTTGTTCCACGGTGTCTTATGCGAAAAGCCTTCGGATGACGAGGAGAAATCGTCTCGCTCGTCGTATGGTAGGGGCGGTGTTGATGAGACACGCCTGAAACCATAGAGGGAACGTCTGTTCGCTGATCAAGTCCTCTCGAACCCATAAGTCGTACGACATTACTTCTCCCCTGGGCTTGGGAGCTTGCAAGAGGTCTCGGACTAGGCGAACGACAGGCACGAACAGAGGAACCCTCGGTCGCAACACTGATAACACTTTGCGCAATTATCACTTTATCACTACGATTTTCTGTTTTGCACTTACTTCACTGAAATCGAATTTTTCAACAATTCACATTAGGTATGAATAAAACTGATTTCTACCTGAAGCACGCAATTCTACCCTCATCAAAAGGTTATAATTGCGAAATCAGTCGTACAATGTAAGCACATTAATACTGTAAAAGCAAAAAACAGTAAACATATATTAAGATAAAAAGATCAGTGGCTGGGAAGGAGACTAAACACTAGTTCATTCAAAACTACGTTTTCAATCTCTCACCGTACAGTGCCTTGGGACGAGAATAAAAACTAAAAACGTTTTATCCTTTCTCCCCGTACAGAGACTAGGGACGAGAGTAAAACTGACTCGAGAACAACGTTACTCGCTTGGGACGAGAATAAAGATCGGAACGTTCTCTCTTCCTCTCTCTCTCTCCGTCTCTCTCTCTCTCTCTCTCTCTCTCTCTCTCTCTCTCTCTCTCTCTCTCTCTCTCTTGATTTCGCACCGAAGAGAACAGCCCACTTACCTTTCGTCAATAAACAGGTTATTTGACCAAAGGAAAAAACTGAAAGGTTTTTCAATTAACAAGTTCCTTTAAAATAGTATTTAAAACATTTAAGTTTGAAAGAAGAATGAACAAAACGTCAGAATCGATTTACTCTTTCTGCAAAGTGAAACCGTGATTCTCTCTCTCTCTATCGTAACGATAGAGCGCAAACTGCGTAGCATAAATAAACTAAACGTTAGTACATCTTTGAAACAGTACGAAGACTAATCAAAGAAAATCTTTCATAAAATATCTACTAAAAAAAATTCATTTAATAAGTTTTAAATCATTTGCTCTGTAAAAGTTATTTACGATTGAAAGGGCTCAACGTTGTTTAACTTCGGTTTCCAAGTTAGGACTGCCTACTCTCGGGTTAGAGGAGGAATAGGAAAGGTCGCATATAAACAAATCATTAAAATTTATCTTGATGTTTATTATAAATGGAAAGCTAATCAAAGAGGCCCAATAAAGGCGGTTGAGATATAAAATATATAGAGGAAAATCTATAATTAATTTATAACGTGATAAGATAATTGCTAAAAGCCTAAAACACACTTCCGTACCAAGGGAAGGGTCGGCCATTTAAAAGTCAAAAAAAGTCCAAAATACAATCCAAAGTCATCAAAAATTAAATCTATCCAAAAACGAGTTCAAGATTTAAGTTGAAGATAAAACACCTGCACAGCGAAAGCTCAAACCAAAAGGAAGTACTTCACCAAATATGTTGAGAAAACTCCAGGTTATACAGCGAGTATTGATACGTCTTGTCGTTAAGGCCGACAGAGAAAAATTGGGTCTGTTTACATGTATATGCGATATCTGGCCGATAGTTGGTGCTAGTGGGCACACCCGCAACCTTCATAGCGATCGCTCGCGAATTTTTGTGTGTTTTTCTGTCGAGCCGCCGGAGGCTCAGCTATTATATATTCACCGGCTAAGTTAAATATTTAAAATTTCCTGTTACGCTGAGCAGCAACCACTCGGATAGCACAATCTCCCACAAATTGCCCAAACTGCCGAGTGGTAGGGGGAGGGGGTGGAAATAGTTGAATCTGTGTGTATACCTATCTAAACATTTATCCTCCATTTTAGACAGGTTGCGCACACTAGTATCGTTATGTTTCTGTTCGTTTTCAGCGTACAGTACTTCTAAATTTAGAGCAGTATTCATAGATCAGTTGGAATTAATGGGGCTTCTCAAGTGGAGCGGTTCCATTCGCCATAGGTAATATTAATCTTACAATGGGCAAAACTAGGATGTTTATTGTTCAAAAGGTTATATTTTGAATTGGAGCATTCAATAACATAGTTATTTGTGGTAGTTATTTGACTTTCACTGATGCAGTTATTTAGTTATAGACATGATCAACTGAAACGTCATCTATTTCAGAAATTGATTATACATATTCATTACTGTACAGTATAACACTCTCAGCTCATTATACAGTAAAATGGTTTTCCTCATCTGAATGTAAATATTACCACCAAAATAATCCCCAAAACATGTACTGGTGTCCAGGTTCCACACAAGCCTGCCAAGAAATCTTAATTAAAAGCCAAATGAGCCACTACAGAGCAAACATTGGCCCCCTATATGCTTTTGAAACAGAGCAGTCCCATCTGGCAGTAGGCCTGCTGGTCCTAAAATGGCAAAAATGTGACCTCTATTGTTTGATAGCAGTGCCAATGACCTAAGAAGGCTGCTTTTCTTCATAAGCTCTGAATCAACTGTAGAGTTGACATGATTTGTAAACTTTAATATGCAAGTTCGGCATAAACAGTAACACTATAGAAAAGCCCCATATGATGTATCACATCCTAGTACTTGAAAACTAATAAAATAAAGAATGATTTATGCACAAACCTGTATAAAAATGAGGCACCCATAATGACTAACCAAACAAAATTAAATACACATTACATGGCCCACCCCTAATTTTACCATACAATTACAGAAAACCCCAGGGAATAATAGTGGTTTTTGGGGTGGAAGGAAACTCCTAATTACAATAATAAATTACTTTTGAAAAGTATCATATGCATAAATCACAGGATAATAACTAAAAAAAATCACATTACATGACACAAAAATTCATTATACACATACTGTAAATCTACTGTACCTAGGATACTAACCTAACCTAGGGTGTCAAATCTTGACTTAACTGAAAGGGGACACTGTATCACCTATCACAGGACAAATGGAATACAGGGGTACTTTGTAACCTAACAGAACACACCTTATTTACCCTGGGGTGCTAGAATTGTGGTGGCCTATATGGTAACGTCTCCAAGTGGTATTTGCCAGACTGGGGTTCAAGTAATTCGCAAATTCGTTAGTTCCTTTGGTCGTTGCAACCTCACCATCCTTGCGAGCTAAAGATGTGGGGTTTGGGAGAGCCTATAGGTCTTTCTGATGAGTCATCAGCAGCCATTGCTCAGCCCTCCTAGGTCCTAGCTTGGGTGGAGAAGGGGCTTGGGTGCTGATGATATGTATATATTGTCAGTCTCTCAGCATTGTCTTGCTCGATAGGCCAATGTCACTATCTCTTGCCTCTGCCATTCATGAGCAGCCTTTAAACTTACTGGGAGGGGGAGGGCTCCTTCCTAACCTACCAAGCCCCATTCCATAACCTGACCAATGTTGCTGTACTGTTAGAAAACCTTAAAACAAACATCAGAGCATATTGTAAAAACAGAGTTTACCCATAAATATTAAAACACGATTGCATGTAATTCATTGCCAAATAATACCACTTTGTATAGGAGCTTTTTGATGATGGTGATAGATTGCCTGAGGGGCAAGAAGAGGGTGGGCCTTGTAGTAAACTCACAGCCCAAAATGAAACTGGCTAAATTAACCCTCTAACCCCCAGGCTATTTGGAAATTTCCAACCCTTAACCCCCAGGGGGTTAATTTTTTCCCAGCACATTTTGCAGTATATTTTTTTTAAATTGCTCTAACAGCCTTAATTTTTGTCATAGAGAGGTCAGGTTGGTCTCATTCTCTTGGAAAATGCCTGAATTTTTTCAAAAAATTATCAAAAATATGAAAAAAAAAAATTTATAGCATTTTTTTGCAAGGACGTACCGGTACGTCCATGGGGGTAAAGGGATGGCTATTGTGAAACATACCAGTACGTCCTTTTGGGGGTAAAAGGGTTAAGTGTCAAAAACACCAATAAGATCTTCTATACCAATATTGCTTCATCCAATATACAGTATAATACACCTTAGGTTATTAGGAGCAATATATGGCATGTCAACTGTAATAGCAATTTTTGGCAGGTGTCAGCTCCAACAGCACCTATGAGGCAAGGATCAAGGCAAGGCAAAAGGGACTCTCCATATCTTCCCTTCCCCAGCCCATATATAGCCGGGTCACTACCCTATTTATATTTTCATGCCTTTTTTAATCTACTTTTCCAAGGATAAATACCAATCAGCTTTACAAACATGAACCATCCATTATTCTCCCCTGACTCAAAGGTTTTTCTTACATATTTTTGTGAATATTTACCTGTGAACAGCCACTAGCAAAGTTTAAAAAACTAAAATTTCCTGCCCCTCACCTTGAATAGTCTATTTTTTATAGCGGTACATATTTGCACTGACTCACAGGGGTGCCCTTTTAGCTCGGAAAGGTTCCTGATACCTGATTGGTTCGAAGTATTTTTGTCCGAACACCTTCATTGTTCTCGAATGATTACCAAGTAATGTGAATCAAAACTTATTTGTTAACCTATATTTCTCCATCAGATATATGTTTTGTCAATAAACAATGTGAAAGAATAAATATATTATAAAGAATCGTCTTGGTAAGTCTAAATTTGATAACACATTCCGCCGAAGTCAACGACAGCAGCTTGTTTTCGGATGCACGCTTTGTAATTTTGTAATTTTTCACATATTTTAACACAAATTGGGATAAATTACACTCAGCATAAGTTAAACATGTTATTATAAACTTTCTTTGAATACCAGAACTTACCAAAAACATAGAATTAATAAAACCAGATATTTGTGAAAACTTAAGTGGAGGTAAAAGAACAGGCTGTAGCGGCCTGGCGGAAAATCGATCCCTTCTGACTCGTAGACGCAGTTTGTTTTTTCTTTCGTAATATAGTTCGGCCTATTCCTTTCAGTTTAAATAGTCTTACATTGTTTCTCTTCGTATTATTTTGCTTAGTATTTTCCCACATTCCTGTTCCTCACCATATATCTATCTATTTTCCCCGATATCCCTTCTTTCATATAGGCCTATGTGATATCCGCACTACGATTCCTTATGTTTTGTACCTTACGTCAGTAAGTATGTAAATAGTAACAACATAAATTTTATGCTGTGTAGCAAGTATAACCTTTTATGTAAACCTGAAATTAAGCATAGTATCTTTTTATTCCCGCCTCTACACTATTTCAATAAGACTAGCACGCGCTTCCCTTCAAGCCATCACTCTCAACAGAGGATAAGAAATAAGGAATCGTTGTGCGGATATCCCTCATATGAAAGAAGGGATATCGGGGAAAATAGATAGATATGTGTGGAACAGGAATGTGGGAAAATACTAAGCAAAATAAAACGAAGAGAGACAATGCAAGACTATTTAAACTGAAAGGAATAGGCCGAACTATATTACGAAAAAAAAAAAAAAAAAAAAAAAAAACTGCGTCTACGAGCCAGAAGGGATCGTTTTCCCGCCAGGCCGCTACAGGCTGTTCTTTAACCTCCCCATAAGTTTTCACAAATATCGGGTTTTATTAATTCCATGTTTTTGGTAAGTTCTGGTATTCAAAGAAAGTTTATAATAACATGTTTAACTTATGCTGATTGTAATCTATCCCAATTTGTGTTGAAATATGTGAAAAATTACAAAATTACAAAGCGTGCATCCGAAAACCAGCTGCTGTCGTTGACTTCGGCGGATTGTGTTATTAAATTTAGACTTACCAAGACGATTCTTTATAACATATTTATTCTTTCACATTTTTTATTGACAAAACATATATCTGATGGAGAAATATAGGTTAATAAATTATTAAGTTTCGATTCACATTACTTGGTAATCATTCGAGAATAATGAAGGTGTTCGGACAAAAATACTTCCGACCAATCAGGTATCAGGAACCTTTCCGAGCTAAAAGGGCACCCCTGTGAGTCAGTGCAAATATGCACCGCTATAAAAAATAGAGTAGAGTATAGTGTGTCCTTTCCAAGCATAAAGGACTTTGCCCTCCACTTACTCTGACTGACCTGGGACACTGTGTCCTTACATATTTAACATCTCGGTATTGCTAAACAGCACACGGGTAAAGTTATACCCATATTTTACTATTCCATTTCGTTAAATGGTATAAAATGCAATAAAGAAAAGGTTTGTTTTACTGGTTCTATTGTAGTTTATTACAGGGTAATGTAACCTAGGGAAAAAACAACTTTTTTCTATAGAAAAAAGTCCGTTCCCTTCAAAAATGACACTCGTTCCTGTCGGAAATGAATAGTTTCAGAAATATATATACATGGCTAATGTTAGCGAAGCGAACTAGTTGCGGAACAAGAACCATTACATTTAGCGTTGCTAATGTTAGCGTAACATTGCTAAAGTTAGCGTAACAATGCCATGAGCCAACGGCAGAACAAGAGCCATTATATTTAAAAGTGTTAAAAAATATATTTTTTCCTCTCGTAAATAACGTGATTTAACCGGTTTTCACCTTCATTTCAACCGCAACAACAACAACCAGTTCAGCTACTTGAAGTTAGTCGAACGGGTTGTTTTGTTTATTTGCAGTTGAAATGAAGGTCAAATTAGGTTAAATCACGCTTTTTGCTACAGGAAAACATATATTTTCTGTTTGAAATGATACCCTGTAGACTTGTAAAACTTTACCATTTTACTATTATATACGGTTCCCCCAATATGTTTTCTCCACCCAAAACCCAGGGTTCCCACTAGAGGTCCCCCATCATCGACAGATAAATACTGTATATGTATATGTTCCACTAATTATTTATTTGCAGTGAAAATAGATGTAATTTTTAAAGAAAATGTGCCTTTTTCTATATGGAAACAGAAGTTTTTTAGGTAGGAAAGCTTTTCCCGTCTGTAACTATAATAAAACCGCACCATCAGCAGTAGGAAAAATAAATTAATGTTTGACAGGAATCAAACTAAGGCTTGAGCACACCATTGATTGCCGGTTTAAATTGCTCAAGACCCATTTGTATTAACTATGATGTAAATCGAATAAGAAAACCCACATCGTGCTAAGCTCCTGAATGTTGGGGAAATGAATAAATCTACGGTGTCCTAGGTCAGCTGTTTCAAGTTAGTTAGGCCTAGGTCAGCCGTTTCAAGTTAGTTAGGCCTAGGTCAGCCGTTTCAAGTTAGTTAGGCCTAGGTCAGCTGCTTCAAGTTAGTTAGGCCTAGGTCAGCCGTTTCAAGTTAGTTAGGCCTAGGTCAGCCGTTTCAAGTTAGTTAGCCCTAGGTCAGCCTTTTCAAGTTAGTTAGGCCTAGGTCAGCCGTTTCAAGTTAGTTAGGCCTAGGTCAGCCGTTTCAAGTTAGTTAGGCCAAGGAGGCTAAAAACCAAAATAAAGGATTAAGCTAATATATAAGTACATAAAACTGTATATTGAGACTTCGCTGTCTTAATCCAATCAATTGCTATTTTCGGCGATGAGAAACTGGTATTATTGTCCGTGAAGCAGCAGGTTCACCTAGGCCTAATATATCTCAATTTGCTAGGCAAATATTTTCTTCTCTTCGGTTTATATCAAAAGTATGGCCACTTTTAAAGTACCATTAGTCCATGACCAAAATAAATCGTATAAAAGTCGTTTAGCACGAATGGACTCGCATAGGCCTAGCATAGCATAGGATTATATACGGAATGTTATGGAAAATGAAATAATTCTACTTAGGTCTATTTTCTTACAACAACAGTTCAATATCCATACCGTTTATCCACTGTGCTATAACGCAATGCCACATGATGGTGAAATTTGTGAACAAGAACACTAGAACAACAAACACAACAAAGAACAACTAAAATATGTTCGGTATTCCCGCGAAGGCAACTGTGGTAGAATTATTTTTCTAAACTATTTCTGCAATTATTTCAATTCAAAATGGAAAATCTGCATGATTTGTGTGCGTATTTCAATAGCTAAAAATCTAATTTCATTAATCAATTTACATTTTCCTAAACCTCAGAATTCATGATATTTAAGTTTTAGTTTTACCAATTTTGTATTTTACTGACAATAAAATACTTTGGTAAATAAATGCTTTCATTTATAAAGCCAGATAGGTAATAAATTAAATCTTACCTTGAGAGAGAGAGAGAGAGAGAGAGAGAGAGAGAGAGAGAGAGAGAGAGAGAGAGAGAGAGAGAGAGAGAGAGAGAGAATTTGGAAACTGCATAATAAATTAGGACTTCTTTAACAAATACTTTTTGTAGACCTATGCACTTAAGAGCAAAGGAAGGTTTTGAAAAGAATTACGACGAGAGAGAGAGAGAGAGAGAGAGAGAGAGAGAGAGAGAGAGAGAGAGAGAGAGAGAGAGAGAGAGAGAGAGAGAGAGAGAGAGAGAGAGACTATTGAATAAACAAGAATGTGGAAACTGCATAATAAATTAGGACTTCTTTAACAAATACCTATTGTAGACTTATGCACTTCATTATTATTATTACTATCCAAGCTACAAGCCAAATTGGAAAAGCAAGATGCTATAGAGTGCTTTCAATGACGTCACTGGGAATCGCCGGCGGCCATGCTGGAGGGCATACAAAGCGAAAACATGGCGGCTGCTACAGCGAATATGGACAATGAGAGCGACTTTGTCAAACAATTGTCAGGTGATGATAAGCATTTTTACAAGCAGAAACTCGATCTAATTGATGGCCTAGATCCAGAATTCATTCAGTCAAAATATTGAGGATTTTCCCAGTATTTTATACATTGATATGGTGAACTACTTGGTACTGTCGGCCAACTCAGAACATGAGTGGGCATACATTTCCATTGAATAATCTGCTTCCAAAATTTGTTGTTTTTCCCTTTAATGCTTTTAAGTCCAAAATTAGATAAACACTGGGCCGATGAAGAGAGTGTTTATAATCATAATGCTAATATTAATCATTTAGCCTAACCTTGTGTATTATAATTTTTTATTGTCAAAATGTATGTAAAAGTTTTGCATTATAATGTCAAATCTTTATCAGTTCATGCCTAACCATTGTGTTTGTGTTTGGTTACAAATGCTATAATTTCTTATATACATATAAACATATGATGGACAAACTCTTATTGTAATGCTCTTGAATGATCGTTTTGGCTCCTTGCAATTAAATGCGCAAGTTTAATTATTTTTTCGATGTTTCATATATAAGCTGAAGACCCCATCGGATTAAACCAGCCTTCAGATATTATTATTATTATTTATAATCAATGTTTATTCATCACATAGGCCTGTATGTCTGCAAAATTTAATACACAAATTAAAATAAATATAAATATACACTTAATTATATATAGGCATGAGCACCTTGGCGAAAGAGAGACCTAGGTAAGAAGCCTTTGTTAATATAGCCAATATGGGCGCTTTTAATTTTTGTTTTGTAAATCTGAGATGCCCTTTTTGATGTTTAAAAATTGAGATGCCCCCTCCCCCCCCACACACACTACACACAGAACTGACGATGATACTTGTGAAGTCACCCATGCGATCGGATATAGCATGTTTACACAGGAATAATGATACTTTTAGGGCCTAGCCGAGACTGACCTGATATGAAATGATCAGAACAGATACGTGCGTAGGGTAGTGAGGATTCACGAAGATCGGCCCGTGATATTCTGGTCAACCACAAGTCACGTCTGCGCTTGGATAATTCCTCTGTATCTTTGTCCTGATTCTGAATAACTGCCGGTATGCGGTAGAAACTCTTGTCATCTCTTCGTCCTCGATTCCCACAACCAACAATAGCGCAAAAACTGGGCATTGTGTGAATGTGAATGTGATGAAATGGCTAAATATTCAACAGTTCAACCATAGCTATTCAATGAACGCGTCTTTGTATGCCCTCCAAGATGGCGGACCGGAAGTTTGATGACGTGTATTGAAAAGACTCTATTGAATAAACAAGAATTTGGAAACTGCATAATAAATTAGGACTTCTTTAACAAATACCTATTGTAGACTTACGCACTTTATTATCATTATTATTATTACTATCCAAGCTACAACCCAAATTGGAAAAGCAAGATGCTATAGGCCCAGGGGCTCCAACAAGGAAAAATAGCTCAGTGAGGAAAGGAAATAAATAAATGAAGATAACAAATTAACAATAAATCATTCTAAAATAAGTAACAATGTCAAAACAGACATGTCATATATAAACTTAAGAGCAAAGGAAGGTTTTGAAAAGAATTACGATGAAAAAATATATTTCAATTTTATTGAGAAGAAATCTTATGCAAAAAGTAATTTTGTTCTTTAACAATGGTTATTGACGTAATATGGCACTTTACACTGACATAAATAATCTATCATTTTTTTTTTATACATTTCCAGTGCCATACATTACTAAAGGTCCTCAACTTAAAAACATTCAGAGATACGAACACAAATTCAATTGAAAATAACAAAGATACAATAAAAATACTGTAATATAACAACATTACATCATTTAGTACAGTGAGCAAAACAACATTTGTAATCACCTGAAATCCAAAATTTATCAAAATTCGACTTAAAAAAACAATTCGAGTTACAAACAGCTTTTAAGTTGAGGATCTTCTGTATTATTTTACCATCTTATAGAAATAATTCTCAGAACTAAGCGCAACTTTTTTTTTTAGTCCTCATCACTCTCTTCGCTGCTTTCTTCGGAACTACTATTTTCTTCGCTACTAAAGTACCTTCTTCGGTTAACGAACCTCCGCGTCGAACTTAAGAAAAAGGGCGTAGTTACTGGTATAGGCCTACTCGTTGTACTTGTAGGAACTCGAACAGTTGGTAGGCCTACACTTTCCATCTCGCTTCCAGATGGAACTGGGCTGGGTAAAGGTCCGACATTTCCCCCAGGAACTCGAATAACTGGTAGGCCTACATTTTCCATCTCGCTTCCAGATGGAACTGGGGTGGGTAAAGGTCCGACATTTCCCCCAGGAACTCGAATAACTGGTAGGCCTACATTTTCCATCTCGCTTCCAGATGGAACTGGGGTGGGTAAAGGTC
>NC_090768.1:43619990-43622490 GCF_036898095.1 Palaemon carinicauda
TCTAAACATTGCAGGTTTAATCTAATAATGATTTAATTTATAATGAATTAAACCCCATTGATATCAAGGACAAACACTTCTCTCATATAAAGTAGTTTCCATAAACATCAAAGCTAAGTCATATCAAATTGAAGAACCACCAAATGTACAACCTATAGTATTTTGTTTCAAATCATCTGCATTAAAAATAGATTAAATGAATAAATATCAATATTATTATTATTATTATTATTATTATTATTATTATTATTATTATTATTATTATTATTATTATTATTATTATTATTATTTGCTGAGCTAAAACCCTAGTTGGAAAGGCAGGATGCTAGAAGCCCAATGACTCCAACAGGGAAAGTAGCCCAGTGAGGAAAGGAATTAACGAAATAAATAAACTGCAAGAGACGTAATGAACAATTAAAATGAAATATTTTATGAACAGTAATAACATTAAAATAAATCATTCATATTTAAACTATATAAATAGCAAAAGAAAATAAAAAAAAATAGAAAAAAACTCACATGAATGCGATCCTTCACGGGTACCATCGTGTCTCTTAGAGCTTTACTTTCCGGCTCACTGAATGGTTCCTTGCCCATGAAGATGGACGAGCATGGAGACTTGCTGGCTCCGGTTTCTGTTATGAGGATAATGATGGGTGTTAGAAAGGGTGGGTCAAACCAAATTGAGAGTCTCTCCTTGCCATTAGAAAGGTTGGGTCAAACCAAATTGAGAGTCTCTCCTTGCCATTAGAAAGGGTGGGTCAAACCAAATTGAGAGTCTCTCCTGGCCATTAGAAAGGGTGGGTCAAACCAAATTGAGAGTCTCTCCTTGCCATTAGAAAGGGTGGGCCAAACCAAATTGAGAGTCTCTCCTTGCCATTAGAAAGGGTGGGTCAAACTAAATTGAGAGTCTCTCCTTGCCATTAGAAAGGGTGGGTCAAACCAAATTGAGAGTCTCTCCTGGCCATTAGAAAGGGTGGGTCAAACCAAATTGAGAGTCTCTCCTTGCCATTAGAAAGGGTGGGTCAAACCAAATTGAGAGTCTCTCCTTGCCATTAGAAAGGGTGGGTCAAACCAAATTGAGAGTCTCTCCTGGCCATTAGAAAGGGTGGGTCAAACCAAATTGAGAGTCTCTCCTTGCCATTAGAAAGGGTGAGTCAAACCAAATTGAGAGTCTCTCCTTGCCATTAGAAAGGGTGAGTCAAACCAAATTGAGAGTCTCTCCTTGCTATTATTTGCCATCTTTTGGCATTTTTAAGTAATTTTTAGCCCTTTTTTTTAGTATTTCCAGTATTTATTAGTATTTTCCTGGACTTTTTTAGCATTTTTATTGTATTTTCCAGTATTCTTTAGTATTTTCCACTATTTTCTAGTGTTACTCAGATTTTATTTAATTTTTTGAATGTGCACCTTGTGACCCAGTGCTAGGTCCTAGAAGGCTGCTATTCTGCTCAGAGGTACAGCTGGGAAAAACTGGAGTTGTACTGTGTAGTTAAAAGGCAGGAAAGGTTGGACAGCAAGATGGAAGAAAGGAAGTGGGAATGGAGGTAAACTAAAAGTGGGTGAAGATAGGAGATGGAGGAACAGTTAAGACCTTTTAGTATAAATCACAGTGTACTGATTGCACTGCTCTCTCAAGGGAACACAACTCTGAAGAATTCTAGCAAAGCAAATATGTACAAAAGATTTAGATCATCAAAAAATTCATATATCAAAACCATCACTTATGAAATACCATTCCTGGCAAAGGTCACAGTATGATCTTCTTACCTCCCCAGTGGAATCCGAAATTCCGGTTGAGGTCAGTCCCTGAGCAAGAGCGACTTACCCGGGCTCTGTTTTTCCGCCACAAACGATCCTGGAAGAAATAAGAAGTTATTGCATTTTGATATAAGAGGTAGCTGATAACCTAATCATTTCAGTGTGAAATATCAAATCTATTATTATTATTATTATTATTATTATTATTATTATTATTATTATTATTATTATTATTATTATTATTATTATTATTATTATTATTATTATTATTGGTTAAGCTACAACCAAAGTTGGAAAAGCAGGATGCTACAAGCTTTAGATTATTAATCTATTTGATTTGGATTCCTGAAATTTGATTATATAGACATGCACTGGGTCCTGTGAGGCCATTTAGTACTCAAATTCATCTGGGGGTGGGGGGGGGACCTGTAGTTAGAAAAATGTAAAAGCTCAAAGAGTTTGGACAGCAAAATGGAAGAAATGAAGCAAGAGATACAAAGCTAGTTAATTTAAGTTAATTTAAGGAGCCGAAGAAACGTTGCAAAAGCACCCAAGTAATGCCTAGAATGCATCGGGTGAGTTGCAATGACATCCCAAACACCTTATGGATACCATCAAATTTCTTTAATCCTTCAAAACTCAAACCATCTATCAACATTTGGACAATATCTTTTATTACTCCAAATTTTAGTAACAAGTTTATATCACATCATTATAAATATAAAATCTAAAGAACTGA
>NC_090768.1:43632490-43644990 GCF_036898095.1 Palaemon carinicauda
GGGCCAATTCGAAGTCTCAAAGCTGGCACTAATGTTCGTTGATTTCTGTAATTCTAAAATAGAATAGTCCCTCCTTTTCGGAGTACTTTCTTACAGGGAAATTCCCGGTTTACCAACACAGATACGTAGAAAGAATGTGTGATTGAGCTAACTTTTTTTTGCTTATTCCTTTTCTCTATTCCTCTCTTTCATTGTCAGATTTCTTTGTCTATTTAATTTGATAAATGGAAGGAAATACGACTGGTTGATGATTACATAAATATAGATTTACAGACGAGAAAAGAATGATAATAAAGACAGGAATAAAGGAAAGGTTAATTCGTTGGCAATTAGGATCAACAGTTGCAGAGGATGGTGATCTGGGGGCAGATATAAACCAGAGAATACAATCAGGATGGGAGAATTGGAAACAAGTGCTTGGAGTACTATGTAACAGGAAAATAGGGGTCAAGTTGAAAGGTAAAGTACACAGGACCGTTGGGAGAAAGGTAATGATGTATGAAGCGGAGACGTGGGCAATAAAGAAGACAGAAGAGAAGAAACTGGATATGGCAGAGATGAGAATGTTGAGATGGATGTGTGGGGGTGACAAGAAGAGATAAGATACGGAATGAGGTAATTAGGGGTACCACAGGAGTTAGAAAACTATCAGATAAGATCCAAGAAAGTAGACTGAGGTGGTACGGTCATGTCATGAGAAGAGATGAACAGTATATTAGGAGGAGGGTGATGGAAATGGAGGAACAGGGAACGAGAAGGAGAGGAAGACCAAAGCGAAGGTGGGTGGACTGTATCAAGGATGACCCTCGATTAAAGGGATTAACCGGTGATGAGGTGTGGGACAGAGGTAGATGGAGAAAGCTGGTCAGAAACATCGACCCCACATAGAAGTGGGAAAAGATACAGACAAAGAAGTTGGTAATTAGAATTATTTAGAAATCATGAGGTTACTATCAATAATAATAATAATAATAATAATAATAATAATAATAATAATAATAATAATAATAATAATAATAATAATAATAATTGTAATAATAATAATAACAATACAAAGATGATGATAATAATAATAATAATAATAATAATAATAATAATAATAATAATAATAATAATAATAATAATCCGCTCGGAAAACTATATATGACTCAACCCTCAGCATCCTGACCTATGATCTTTCCAAAGACATAAAAGGAACCAAGAAAGGATCTAAGGTCGTTGCGGGAAGTAAAAAAAATATCCTGATTCCTTCCCCAGCCTCAAGTAACCTTTACAAGATAAGGATAGGACATAATCCTCGCTCCGCCTGCGGGGATTTTAAATAACACTTGGGGCGTGAGGGAGAGGGTTAGAATTCGTGGTCTTTTTCAGGGATTATAAATTATTAAAAATGCATTTTGAATAAATATTATCATTTTACCTTATACGGGAAAATACAGTATTTAGGGCCTCTAATCAGCAATTTACGATTGGAATTGCAATAAATCCTTATTTTACTGCAATTTAGCAACATTGCAAGCCAAAAAAAAAGAAAAAAAAAATTGCCAAAAATACCAAAACACCATGATTAACCCCTTGCTGTTTTTATGGCCAACTTAATCTTTCTTTTGAAATTCGTCCATATTGTGTGAAATCCATCTTATTTTAGAATGATTTATTGTTAATTTGTTCTCTTCATTTATTTATTTCCTTATTTCCTTTCCTCACTGGGCTATTTTTCCCTGTTGGAACCCCTGGGCTTATAGCATCTTGCTTTTCCAACTAGAGTTGTAGCTTGGATAGTAATAATAATAATAATAATAATAATAATGACCAAACAACATAGGAAATATCCATATATTGCACTTCGCTTGCAATACAGGATTAAAGGTGACGGTGTTAAAGTGCAACATTTCATCGAATCGTTACGAAACAAGTCCTTTGTTACAGACTAGAGCATTGCCAAATGTAATCCTAGTAATTGGTAACATACGGGAAAAATCCCTGACTTGAATTCCGTGGGTCGGATGGTCGAGCTTATAGCTCTACCTGCTGAATCAACCAAGCCATTGCTTGGCCCTCCTGGTTCTATTATTATTATTATTATTATTATTATTATTATTATTATTATTATAATTTTTTTATTATTATTATTATTATTATTATTATTATTATTATTATTATTATTATTATTATTATTAATTATTATTATTATTATTATCATTATTAATTATTAATTATTATTATTATTATTATTATTATTATTATTATTATTATTAATTATTAATTATAGATTATTAATTAATAATTATTAAATATCAATTATTATTATTATTATTATTATTATTATTATTATTATTATTATTAATCATCATCAACATCATCATCATCATCATCATTATTATTATTATTATTATTATTATTATTATTATTATTATTATTATTATTATTATTGATAATCAAAAGCCACAGTAATGTTAAAATATATTATTGTAAAATGGTAAAATTATACAAGGAGAGACTTTCGGATACTACTCCGTATCCCTCTTCAGTCCTACTGACGGTTAAACAATGGAATGATCGTTACAACAGTGAAAACAAATAATAACAACAGCTGGTTCAAGGCGGATGGATCAAGGTGTTGGTCAGGTAATCCCTGTCCGGTTGTTTCTGTTGGCGAGACGGCTGGAACGGCGAAGTGGTCGTTCAGGTGATTCCAGCTGAGCAGATACTCCATCGGTGCCATGACTGGAAGCTGTAGTAACCTCAGTCATCTGGGATAAAAGAGAGGTGGGAGCAACATCAGGGGTCTCACAATCACCAGACATATGAGTCCTAAAATCGTGGACAAAGTGGTCAATTATTAAAGAATTCGTAACACTATCTTCATCAGTGAAGGTTTTGTTCCCTTCAAAAGCACACCCCTTTCTAATGGCAGCTCCTTCCACTAAGCGACGAACACCAACATCCCCACTCTTAAAAATGACAGAGGCACCATTCCAATTGATGTTGTGTCCTGGAACGAATGAATGTGAAACTAGAGCATTATTCATTGCATGGAGTTCATAGGCCCTACGATGTTCAGAAAGTCTTACATCCAAACCCCGCCCACTTTCTCCAAAGTATTTCTGAGGGCAATTAGCACAGGGAATTTGATAAACACCGGGTGTTTTCCTAATATCATTGTTGTTATTATTGCACACTAACCGATTTCTGATAGTATTTTTAAAATGGAAAGCAATTTGAATTTCTTTTTGCTTACTATTTGCAAGATAGCAGGTATTTTCCAGTTTCGGATTGTAAGCTATGGATAAATACTTCTTATTTTTGACCACATTAGGATTACATGCTACACTCATACCGTAATATATTCGTTTTGCTTTAGAGACGGCTCTTTCTATAATGTGAGTGGGATATTTCAGACCCTTAAAAACATTGAAGATATGCTGAAGCTCAAGTTCTAAAAGTTCGATATCACAAATACGAAGGGCTCTAAGACAAAAGTTGACAATAATATTCGCTTTTACCCTCAATGAATGAAAGGAATAGAAATGAATATACCCCTCAGCATTAGTACTTTTACGAAACACAGAAAATTTAAACCTGTTACTTACGTTATCTCTAATAACCAAAACATCCAAAAATGCAAGCTTATTATCTTCCTCCAGTTCAACAGTGAATTTTATAGAGGGTACAATGCTATTGGCACGGTCAACTAGTTGTTGTAGCCGTGCGTCATCTCCTTTGAAAAGAATAAAAATATCATCAACAAATCTGACCCAGACCAGTGGCTTAATATGTGGATCACAATGTTCTAAAATACTCTTCTCCACGAACTCCATACACAGATTGGACAATATGGGCGATAATTTTGAACCCATAGACACACCAAAGAGTTGCTTATAACAAATATTGTTAAAGTAAAAAAGATTAGTAGATACGCACAATCTAACTAATGCCAAAAAAGGTTCCCCTCAAGACAATTTGGCAGAATGGCTAGCTTTGATTTTAGGTGGTTTTATCGGAAAAATTTCAGACTCACATTTGATCCATTCCTACGATTTTATTGATAGAATAAGGAACAATTTTGACACTGACTGCAGAATGGTTAGTTTAGACGTCACAGCTTTATTCACCAATGTTCCTTTGGAATATGTTTTAGATAACCTTAGGGCAAAGATTTTAGAAGAACAGTTACACATCCCCATTCCATTAGAACCTTTTTTGGCATTAGTTAGATTGTGCGTATCTACTAATCTTTTTTACTTTAACAATATTTGTTATAAGCAACTCTTTGGTGTGTCTATGGGTTCAAAATTATCGCCCATATTGTCCAATCTGTGTATGGAGTTCGTGGAGAAGAGTATTTTAGAACATTGTGATCCACATATTAAGCCACTGGTCTGGGTCAAATTTGTTGATGATATTTTTATTCTTTTCAAAGGAGATGACGCACGGCTACAACAACTAGTTGACCGTGCCAATAGCATTGTACCCTCTATAAAATTCACTGTTGAACTGGAGGAAGATAATAAGCTTGCATTTTTGGATGTTTTGGTTATTAGAGATAACGTAAGTAACAGGTTTAAATTTTCTGTGTTTCGTAAAAGTACTAATGCTGAGGGGTATATTCATTTCTATTCCTTTCATTCATTGAGGGTAAAAGCGAATATTATTGTCAACTTTTGTCTTAGAGCCCTTCGTATTTGTGATATCGAACTTTTAGAACTTGAGCTTCAGCATATCTTCAATGTTTTTAAGGGTCTGAAATATCCCACTCACATTATAGAAAGAGCCGTCTCTAAAGCAAAACGAATATATTACGGTATGAGTGTAGCATGTAATCCTAATGTGGTCAAAAATAAGAAGTATTTATCCATAGCTTACAATCCGAAACTGGAAAATACCTGCTATCTTGCAAATAGTAAGCAAAAAGAAATTCAAATTGCTTTCCATTTTAAAAATACTATCAGAAATCGGTTAGTGTGCAATAATAACAACAATGATATTAGGAAAACACCCGGTGTTTATCAAATTCCCTGTGCTAATTGCCCTCAGAAATACTTTGGAGAAAGTGGGCGGGGTTTGGATGTAAGACTTTCTGAACATCGTAGGGCCTATGAACTCCATGCAATGAATAATGCTCTAGTTTCACATTCATTCGTTCCAGGACACAACATCAATTGGAATGGTGCCTCTGTCATTTTTAAGAGTGGGGATGTTGGTGTTCGTCGCTTAGTGGAAGGAGCTGCCATTAGAAAGGGGGTGTGCTTTTGAAGGGAACAAAACCTTCACTGATGAAGATAGTGTTACGAATTCTTTAATAATTGACCACTTTGTCCACGATTTTAGGACTCATATGTCTGGTGATTGTGAGACCCCTGATGTTGCTCCCACCTCTCTTTTATCCCAGATGACTGAGGTTACTACAGCTTCCAGTCATGGCACCGATGGAGTATCTGCTCAGCTGGAATCACCTGAACGACCACTTCGCCGTTCCAGCCGTCTCGCCAACAGAAACAACCGGACAGGGATTACCTGACCAACACCTTGATCCATCCGCCTTGAACCAGTTGTTGTTATTATTTGTTTTCACTGTTGTAACGATCATTCCATTGTTTAACCGTCAGTAGGACTGAAGAGGGATACGGAGCAGTATCCGAAAGTCTCTCCTTGTATAATTTTACCATTTTACAATAATATATTTTAACATTACTGTGGCTTTTGATTATCAATATTATAGCCTCGTTACGGAGGTTCCTTAGTTCATTATTATTATTACTATGGCTGATTAAGTGAATTGAATAACTAGGATGTTAACTCCTAGTTCAATGAAATTTGTTTAATGATTTTTTTGTTTTTATCTAAGATACTCTAGTTGGCTTTCTATATGTCTCGATAATTCAATAATTAAATCATTTACAATTCAGAACATACATATAAGTAGAATATTTTCAAAAGCCCGAAAAAAAATAGATATAAAAAAGTCTAAAATCAAAAACTTCGTCCTTGCAGAATCATAGAATTCAACTCATGTTTTTGGTTTTATTTGCACCAAACAAGGTCTTTTAGAACAGGTTTGCATCATCCATCTAAGATAAAACAGCATCTTTGTGATGCCTGCAAGTGACTTTGAACGAGAGATTTCAAGGTATACTGGCACACTGGGCCTCGCCCACTAGTAACGAAAATATCCTCAAGATTTTTAAGGAGGTGTGAAGGAAATGGAATTTGATAAGTAGATAATTTTGTCCATAAATTCTGAACTACATAGTTTATTACTTGTGTCTTTTATTTCTGATATCTTTTGATCAAATATTTATTCAATGAATATAATAAATGCATTCAAATGTTGTTCTAGTCCTCTCATAGTTTATTACTTGTGTCTTTTATTTCTGATATCTTTTGATCAAATATTTATTCAATGAATATAATAAATGCATTCAAATGTTGTTCTAGTCCTCTCAAAGTTCGTAGGTGGTTGGCAAGTCGTTAGGAAAGAAACAATTTAATAACTTGTTGGATGGGATTTAAAGATCGCAGAGGAAAGAGGCAGGGACAGTGTCCTAGGCACTGACCATATATACACTTTCCTACAAGTATGTACATATGAGCAGTGCCCAAACCCCCTCTCCACTCAAGCTAGGACCAGGGAGGGCATGGCATTGACTGCTGATGACTCAGCAGGTAGACATATAGGCTCTCCAAAAAGCCATCTTTAGCTCACAAGGATAGTGAGTTTGCAGACACTACAAGAAACTACCGAGCTTGAGCAGGTCTCGAACCCAAGACCAGCAGATTGCCAGGCAGGAACATTTCCCTTTGTGGTAACGTCACTGACTGGCGATTGCCACACTGGGGTTCAAGCCTATAGGTCTACCTGCTGAATCATCAGCAGCCATTGCCTGGCCCTCCTTGGTCCTAGCTTGGGTGGAGAGGGGAGCTTGGGCGCTGATCATATGTATATATGGTCAGTCTCTAGGGCATTGTCCTGCTTGATAGGGCAATGTCACTGTCCCTTGCCTCTGCCATTCACGAGCGGCCTTTAAACCTTAAACCTCTAACAGTTATTTTATAGACCATCTGGGCTTATAAAAATATATCTAGAACTATTAAATACTAGAATAGTTTTTTATAGTTTATATTGAAGATATTTATTTCGATGTTGTTACTGTTTTTAAAACATTTTATTTTTCCTTGTTTCCTTTCCTCACTTAGCTATTTTCTCTGTCGGAGCCCCTGGGCTTACGGCATCCTGCTTTTCCATCTAGGCTTGTAGTTTAGCACTTAATAATAATAATAATAATAATAATAATAATAATAATAATAATAATAATAATAATGATGATGATGATGATGATGATGATGATGATGATGATGATGATGATGATGATGATGATGATATTATTATTATTATTATTATTATTATTATTATTATTATATTATTATTATTATTATTATTATTATTATTATTATTATCTCAGTGAAAAGAAATGTTTTGAACACGGAGACCATAATTTTCAAAGACCATGGAAAGTCTTAAACGCCACACGGTGATCGACAAGAAGTTGCGAGGCTACACCTAAATCGACAGTAGCAGTCGAGTTGGTAACTATTATCATCGTTTTAGCAAGGCCACAACGACACCGTAAGATTGGATGAATACGTAATTAGAATGGGGAGACTTTTTAGACTCGCGATGAAGTCACCTGACATTTTCGTGGGGAGACAAAAAACCTATTTTGTTGGTTGCTGTTGATGTCCGAAGCTGAATTAGGAGAGAGAGAGAGAGAGAGAGAGAGAGAGATAAATTTTCTTAGAAGAATCAGGAGTAAAACACTTCTAGGAAGAATCCAAAGAGAGAGAGAGAGAGAGAGAGAGAGAGAGAGAAATATTCTTAGAAGAATCAGGAGTAAAACACTTCTAGGAAGAATCAAGAGAGAGAGAGAGAGAGAGAGAGAGAGAGAGGGGGGGGCGGTTAATTTTTTCATCAACATCATCTCTTACGCCTACTGGCGCAAAGGGCCTTGGTTAGATTTCGCCAGTCGTCTCTGATTTTTATTATATATCAAATAAGATTAATAAAAAATAAAATCATAAGGTAAGGTGACATACCATCTTAAATTAGGAGAAAATCTTCCTTTAAATAATTACTGACTAAAAAGGGCAAATAACTTTATACGTAGCACTAAGTATAGGATGGAAAGATGTGAATGCAAAGGATGGTCAGAGGGAAGATTGTAGCTGCATGGAGGTGTCAATCACTTAATAAATAAAAAAGACTAAAAGGGCCCTCAGTAGAGCACAGACCTCCGCTACAGCTGCTTCTTTCTTGAGCTTTTGCTCAATCTTGACCTTGACCTTCGACCTTAAAATGCATTAATTGTCGTGGATTTTCATGCACTCATATATGAACCAAGTTTGAAGTCTCTGTGACAACGATGCCCAAACTTATGGCTGATTACGTAAATTGGGCATTTTGATTGACTGTGACCTTGCCCTTCCAAAATTTAATAATTTCCAGCTTTTTACGTAAGTTAATCCCTGCAAGTTTCATTACTCTACGATTAAAATTGTGGGCTGAAATATGTTCACAAACAAATACACACAAAAAAAAAAAAAAAAAAAAAATACACAAAGAGGGGGTAAAACATAACCTCCTTCCAACTTCGTTGGTGGAGGTAAATATAATGGAGACACGTGAATGGAGATGTGTGGAGTCGAACCATATGCCCTTGACTATATGAACAGGAATCAACTGATTTATGTTCTGACAAAGGACCCTTCTTATTTTCTTTTCTAATTTTAACAAAGAAAATCGCCCACTTTATAGATGAATATTTTTGAAATCTATTTTTTCTCATTCTGAGTGTTTATCCAGTATTTAATGGTACTGTATAACGTGCACAGGATAATGATAAATGGTATTGTATGATTTAATCCCGTAGACTTTATCCACTTTGTTGATAGTATAAAATATCGCTGTTTTATTTCAAGCTAGTTTTATGGAAAATAAATGGAGTGTATTCAACCAAGGTGGGATACTTGTATTACATTTCATGCCCATTGCATATCTACTTGAAACTCCAAGGAGATTTCTTTTAAAATCAAAAGAATTGTGATTCTTGATATCAACACACTATTATTATTATTATTATTATTATTATTATTATTATTATTATTATTATTATTATTATTATTATTATTATTATTATCATTATTACTTGCAAAGCTACAACCCTTCTTGGAAAAGCCCGATGCTACAAGCCCAGGGGCTACAACAGGGAAAATAGCCCAGTGAGAAAAAGATACAAGGAAAACTATAGTTTTTAAGAAGAGTAACATTAAAATAAGTAGCTCCTATATAAACTACAAAAAAATTAACAAAACAAGAGGAAGAGAAATTAGATAGAATAGCGTGACCAACTGTACCCTTATTATTATTATTATTATTATTATTATTATTATTATTATTATTATTATTATTATTATTATTAGCCAAGCTACAATCCTAGTTGGAAAAGCAAGATGCTATAAGCCCAAGGGCTCCAATAGGGAAAAATAGCTCAGTGAGGAAAGGAAATAAGGAAATAAATAAATGATGAGAATAAATTAACAATAAATCATTCTAAAAGCAGTAACAACGTCAAAACAGATATGTCCTATATAAACTATTAACAACGTCAAACAGATATGTCATAAATAAACTATAAAAAGACTCATGTCAGCCTGGTCAACATGAAAACATTTGCTCCAACTTTGAACTTTTGAACTTCTACTGATTCATCTACTCGATTAGGAAGATCATTCCACAACTTGGTAACAGCTGGAATAAGACTTCTAGAATACTGTGAAGTATTGTGCCTCATGATGGAGAAGGCCTGGCTATTAGAATTAACTGCCTGCCTAATATTTCGAACAGGACGGAATTGTCCAGGGAGATCTGAATGTAAAGGATGGTCACAGTTATGAAAAATCTTGTGCAATATGCATAAACAAGAGAACTCTAATCCAAGACAGTGGAAGACCAAGGTACAGAGGATATGGCACTACCCAAGAATAGAGAACAATGTTTTGATTTTGGAGTGTCCTTCTCCAAGATGAGCTGCTGACCATAGCTATAGAGTCTCTTTTACCCTTACCGAGAGGAAAGTAGCCACTGAACAATTACAGTGCCGTAGTTAACCCCTTGAGTGAAGAAGAATTGTTTGGTAATCTCATTTTTGTCAGGTGTATGAGGACAGAGGAGACTCTGTAAAGAATAGGCCAGACTATTCGCTGTGCGAGTGTATGTGTAGGCAAAGGGAAAATGAACCGTAACCAGAGAAAAGGATCCAATGTAGTACTGTCTGGCCAGTCAAAAGACCGCCATAACTCTCTAGCGGTAGTATCTCAACGGGTGGCTGGTGCCCTGGCCAATCTATTACCTACAAGGCAAAAAACAAAAACCAGTCGTAAAACTTAACAAAAAAATAAAAGGAACAAGCTCGCATTAGAACCGCGCGCCTGTAATTTGGAGAAGAAGAACCAATCACATAAAAAAATCAACTAGAATTATAGGAGAGACAGACCATTCAATTTCATCAAAGTGCATCCAGTTTTTTTTTTTTCATTTTTTTTTTATTTATTTTTTTTTTCACAAGTCATTACTGTCTTTTTTTTATAGCAAAAATCCCCTTTCGCTAGGCGTTGGTCCCGGATAGTACTGGGATAGGGGGAGGGGTCACGCCAGTTCTTTGGGAGTTGCTAAGATGAATACGAGCAAGAACTAGGGGAGAAAAAAGGGGTCTTGATCATTCTTGGAAGGTTAAAAGACGACCTTCGAACGGATTATATCGACCATTGGGACAACAATCCAAGTGTAGAGGCCTTGTAGGAAAGTGAATCTATTTCTCATGATACCAAGTAGTTTTCTTATAGGAGAGAGAGAGAGAGAGAGAGAGAGAGAGAGAGAGAGACTTTGATATTAGATCCGAGTAAAAAATCCTCTTTGAATAGTATAACATCAACGATTCAATTTTGAGAGAGAGAGAGAGAGAGAGAGAGAGAGAGAGAGAGAAGAGGGTGGGGCCGACACTTTTTGGAACTAGGCTGTCCTCTTGCCTAAAGATATACCTCTTCAATAATAGAGAGAACCAAAGCGTAAATAATTAGGACAGGTTTTACTAAGTTTTTTATATGAATTAACTTAATTTTAAAAGATATAAATATTCCTCCTTGCATGACAGGTGAAGTAAAATATAAATAAGTGAAAAATTAATTGTAAATTTTCAGGTATTTCAAACTCTATAGAGGACACCATAAGTATGAAAAAAAAAAAACACGTTCCATTGGACTCTAACGAGGTTTTATAAGGCCCTAATGAGGAAGCATCTTTTATCAGCATTTGGTCCATACAAAAAAAAAAAATAAAAAAAATAAAAAAATAACAAATAAATAAAATAAATAATAAAAATAAAGACATTGCTATAAAAAAACCACGGGCTGCCCAAACGGGATACGGCCTATCATAGAAACTGCTTTTTTAAACTATGATGGCAAACTAAAAATAAAAACAACGGGAGAGAGAGAGAGAGAGAGAGAGAGAGAGAGAGAGAGAGAGAGAGATTCTCTTCAGACAGCGTAGACATTACTAAAAGGTCTTTGCATCCACTTTCTGTCCTCCTACTTTTTCCCCCATTTCCTCTTTTTTACCATTTTGCTGTCTAAATGGCTTTCCAAGCCCAAGCACCAATGAAATGTGTACTTAACAGTTATTCAACTGTGTTGGGATGCAGCCTATATACACTCATGTGGCTAGCAACTTCATGTAAAAGGCCTTGCCAAAAATCATAGGGTTAATTTAAAAAATCATTTCCTCCGGGGGGGGGGGGGGGGGAAGAGCCATCTCTTTATCTAACATCAATTTTTCATTAAAGTCTCCACACCCAGCTACGCACTAATCCAGATTTGCCCAAACGATTCTATGTCAATTTAATTTTTCTCGTGACTGGACTATTAAAAAAATACTATCATAGATTTTATGCTGCCACGCTCAGTCTTACTAACACAACCAGTGCATTAACACAGACAAATAAAGACATGTATTTGTGTGTGTGTGTTTTCAATACTGATCGTTTTATAAGTGCAGTGAAGACTAAGGTCATTAGATCAAAGGTATTCAAACAGTAACGGGATAGTTAATACGCACAGTGCTGACATACTTCCAAGTTTTCTCTTGTCAATCAAATAACATCACCGGTTCATACTAGTCTATCAGCGGCTTCATACAAGTTGTTTTTGATGACTAATAAAAACTAGTAGATGCGGAGGACATATGTAACCAGCCTAGCTCTTCGGCTCAAATATTAGTGGTTCGAGAGTTGTGTTACTGCTCAAACGTCTATAAAACCGTAATTTTGAGGTAGAGATTGATGCTATATGTCCACTGACTCCATATTATCACTCCTTAACCAATCGATGCCCTAAAGAAGAGGAAGATTATATAATAATCTATACCAGAAGTTAGAAGGCAGGAGGAA
>NC_090768.1:43649990-43657490 GCF_036898095.1 Palaemon carinicauda
GTATGTGTGTGTATATTTTTTTTGCAACATTTTAGCTTCAAAAATAAAAGTTCATTATAATGGAATTTTGCTGCCTATGATCCACTGTACTTCCTAAGTTTAATGGTAATAAAAAAAGACTTCTCTCTTAAGGCAATGTACGTCCAACTTAAGATGCGGTGTGATGCAGTCGTTGAGAGAGAGAGAGAGAGAGAGAGAGAGAGAGAGAGAGAGAGAGAGCTAATATTATCTTAATAAAACAGTGACATTTCAATAGTCACTGAAGTCACTGACCTTTGTGATCACAACGTGGTAATTATTAGTACTGTAAAATGTACCGTAATGAGAGAGAGAGAGAGAGAGAGAGAGAGAGAGAGAGAGACCTCGTTACCCAAAGGTGTTACAGGAAAACACATGTATAAAAGTTCCGAAAATTCTAATAATTCTAATTGTTGAGATATTTACAAATGCTTTGTATAAAGACATATATACATACATACATACATACATATATATATATATATATATATATGCCAGT
The DNA here is from genome assembly GCF_036898095.1 of Palaemon carinicauda. Lineage (NCBI taxonomy): Eukaryota > Metazoa > Arthropoda > Malacostraca > Decapoda > Palaemonidae > Palaemon > Palaemon carinicauda. Next base: position 43,650,508 of record NC_090768.1, read on the forward strand.
GTGTGCGTGCGTATGTGTGTAAGGTGGGGTGAGACAGGATAAACAGGGGAAAAGAAAGTAGAAGAGAATAAAAGGAGGTAAAAATTGTTTTAAAAATGAGGCAGAAGGATACGGTCAGACCCAACAGCTCTTTATTTATTACAAGAGATTAATACTGTTCACCTTTTTTCCGTGTTGAACCTTTAGAAATTAATTTGTAATATTCATACTTGCTATTCAACACAGACAGCAGAGCTGATTATAAAATGCAAAAGCATAAATTATTAGATTGATAATAGAAACTAACAGTTAGATAAAAGAACTCCATCAGATCAACATTATAATTTAACTCGCCTCTTGGCCTCTGGTATTTCTCAGAAAAGCAACGGTTGGAGTTACCCGTTAATTCCTCGTATGTAGGACAGTCTACATATGAGGTCATGAGGAAATCCTCATAGACAGACTGGATAAACATTATCAACAGTCAGCCTATTAGGTCTTGCACTTAGAAAATAAAGAAATAATTTACACTCACTGTAATCTGACATACGACATTTGTCAAAATCTCATGAAGCGTTTAAATAACATATCTAGCTGACGTTGTCTTACGATTTAAGATGTGATCCCAACTATTTATGGTAAACTAATGAATGTAGGATATCTATTATCATTATTATCATTACTAGCTAAGCTACAACCTTGGTTGGAAAAGCAGGATGTTAAAAGCCCATGGGCTCCAACAGGGAAAAAATAGCTCAATGAGGAAAGGAAATAAATATAACACAAGAGAAGAAACGAACAATTAAACTAAAACATTTTAAGAATAGTAACCACATTAGATGAATCTTTCATATATACTCTATAAAAACTTCAAATAAAAATAAGAGGAAGAGAAATAAGTTAAAATAGCGTGTCTGAGTGTACCCTCAAGCAAGAGAACGGATTGCACTTGAAATAAAACAGTTAGCTAGTTATTGTTATCATTATTGCTATTATTACTAGCTAAGCTACAAGCTTGATTGGAAGAGCAGGATGTTAAAAGCCCAAGGGCTCCAACAGGGAAAATTGCCAAGTGAAGAAAGGAAATACTATAATTTTGAATATATTCGGCAAATCATTCTCTCTCTCTCTCTCTCTCTCTCTCTCTCTCTCCTCTCTCTCTCTCTCTCTCTCTCTCTCTCTCTCTCTCTCTCTCTCTCTGTATATATATACATATATATATATACATATATATATATATATATATATATATAGCCATATATCATACTCCTAATGTCTGGAGTCCTTCTAACTCTTTGCTAAGTCAATGAAACCTCACTTTCTTGGGCCCAGGTTCGATTCCCAGGCCGGCCAGAAGCTATTAACTTTGAGTTGATTCCCCCTTGGATCTCTGTTCCCGAGGTAGAGAGAATCCACATATTAGGAAGAGTATAATATATGACTTATATAAATCTATCCAATTGCAAGTAGATACATTACGTAGAAATTAATCAACTCAAATTACAGCACAGATGTGTGGCGTAATTATAGCAACTCAATTGATAATGAATTCTAAACACAAATTTAAAAATCAGCTTTTTGAAGTAGCGATAAAGAGAGAAAAAAATATGTTCTAGTCAACTATTCTCGTTGTTCAAGTTTACTTACAATTTGAAATAATTATCGGGTTAAGTAAATGAATTCACTACCACATAATTCTTATTTTCAATCACTGGACATCTCGTAGGTTCCTCTGTTTAATATTTCCTATTTATTTCACATTCGAGTGCCATATGCGGATGATATGGTGAGGGGTAGATGGAGATGGTTTGGGCATGCTCTTCGTACGCTCAAAGAGAGATTAGTTCACCAAACTTTCAACTGGGCTCCACAAGACACTAGAAGAGTTAGAAGACCCAGCCTACATGGCTGAGAACTATGAAACGTGAAGTGGGAGATGATTGAATGGAGAAGTATTGATTTAAAAGCCCAAGACGCCTGGTGAAATCTAACCGAGGCCCTTTGTGTCAATAGGCGTAGGAAGAAATGATGATGATGATGATTTTACACTGTTTTACCACCTGTCAGAGCCTCTTCCAAAGTAAGCCAAGATATATTATTTGTGATTGCAATAAAGGTTTAAAGGTCACTCCTGAATGGCAGAAGCCAGGGACAGTGACAATGCCCTAAGGACTGACCACATATACATATGATCAGGGCCCAAGCCCCCTCTCCATCAAGCTAGGAACAGGGAGGGCCAGAAAATGGCTGCTGAAGACGGAGCAGGTAGATCTAAAGGCTCTCCAAACCCACCGTCCCTAGCTCACAAGGATGGTGAGGTTGCAGATACTACTAGAACCTTCCGAGCTTGAATGGGTCTCGAACTCCCGTCCAACAGTTTACCTGGCAGGACGTTTCCAATGGGTTACCACAACACTTAATTATATTGTAGTGACCGTAATGACAAAAGGGTCTTTGTAATAATAATAATAAAATAATAATAATAATAATAATAATAATAACAATAATAATAATTACGTTTATTGGAAACGCAAAGGTTAATTGCTTTTCGACTATTGAGCTGAGCAAGAAAATATTCTATTTCTATATAATGTTGCAAATTTATTTTTTTTAGGTAGGTAGAATATTCTTTGTTCGATGGTATATATATGTTATATAATTTTCTACCAACTTTCATTTTAAATAAAAATCCTTATTTATCAATTTTCTCTACAAATACCATAGCGGATGTTAGGCAGTCATGTTATCAAAGTATCGACAGAAAAAGTTTGCACAAAATGAAAAATATAAAACTTCAACAACAACAACAACTAAAATAATAATAATAATGATAATAATAATAATTTTCCCTATATAATAAAAAACAAGTGTCTGTCTACAATATATATACACACACATACACACACACACTATATATATATATATATATATATATATATATATATATATATATACATACATATTTACATATATATATATAAATATATTCTGTCACGCTGAGCAGCGTTGCTAAACGTATGACTATTCGGTCTCTCCCCATATCTCGGGTGGGATGAAAGAAGTAGACATACCCTAGTGAGAGGGTGTACATCGAGATGTATACTTGGAAACACCAATCTCCCACAAATTTCCGAAACTGCCTTGTTGTAGTTAAGAAAGGGCAGGTGGTGGGAAGGGTTGAATCTGTGTGTGTGCAGTTCTATCTTAATATGTAGCCGTCTTTTTGTCGGGTCGCGTACACTAGTAATAATAACAAAAGTTGTGATAAAGATAATAATATCCCTAGTGTACTTATAATCATAATTTCAATACTTAATTAAAATCGTCAATATTAATTAGCGTCTGAATCCAACGCTTATCGAATACCAAAGTTCAAAGTTGGAGCAAATGTTTTCATGTTGACCAGGCTGAATGAGTCTTTTTATAGTTCATATATGATATATCTGTTTCTGACGTTGTTAATAGTTTATATATGTCATATCTATTTTGACGTTGTTACTTTTTTAAGAATGATTTATTGTTAATTTGTTCTCATCATTTATTTATATCCTTATTTCCTTTCCTCAATAGGCTATTTTTCCCTATAAGAGCCCTTGGACTTATAGCATCTTGCTTTTCCAACTAGGGTTGTAGCTTGACTAGAAATAATAATAATAAAATAATAATAATAATAATAATAATAATAATAATAATAATAATAATAATAATAATAATAATAATCCTTTATAACCAACACGAAATACCAATGAATAATTAACGTAACAGCGCCCCCCCCCCCCCACCCCACCTCACCCCCAGTCCCCACAGAGGAACCATTCCCACCCCAAAATTCAGAAAATTGAAGTCTTGTGGTTGGAAAATCCCCGCACTGGGAGACTCGTAACTGTATCAGATACCCAGATACCCATGTGTGCCCACAACTGAGCTACCTGGCGGTCTTGCGCTAATCTCAAGGGTACTTGAGGATTGCATATTCAGAAAATGAGAATTTCTGATATAATATTTCATTTTTCAAAGGTTTATTTCAGTCATATTATTATTATTATTATTATTATTATTATTATTATTATTATTATTATTATTATTATTATTATTAATAATAGTAATAATAATTATAATAATAATAATAAAATAATAATAAAATATTAATAATAATAATGATAATAATAATAATGATATTAATAATAATAATAATAATAATAATAATAATAATAATAATAATAATAATAATGTTTTTATGTTGAACATGCTTATTATTATTATTGTTATTATTTGCTAAGCTGCAACCCTAGTTGGAAAAGCAGGATGCTATAAGCCCAGGGGCTCCAACAGGGAAAATAGCCCAGTAAGGAAAGGAAACAAGGAAAAAAATTAATTGTTTTAAGAACAGCAACAATATTAAAATAAATATTTCTTATATAAACTATAAAAACTTTAACAAAACAAGAGGAGGAGAAACAAGAGAGAACAGTGTGCCCGAGTGTACCCTCAAGCAAGAGAACTCTAACCCAAGGCAGTGAAAGACCATGGTACAGAGGTTATGGCACTACCCCAAGACTTGAGAACAATGGTTTGATTTCGGAGTGTCCTTCTCCTGGAAGAGCTGCTTACCATAGCTAAAGAGTCCCTTCTACCCTTACCAAGAGGAAAGTCCTTTTATAATTTACATATGAAATATCTGTTTTAATGTTGTTAATGTTATCAAAATATTTTATTTGAATTTTTCTTTACTTCTTATATCATTTATTTATTTCCTTATTTCCTTTCCTCACTGGGCTATTTTTTCCCTGTTGGAGCACTTAGGTTATAGCATCTTACTTTCCCAGCTAGAGTTGTAGCTTAGCTAGTAATAATAATAATAATGATAATAATAATAATAATGATAATAATAATAATAATAATAATAATAATCACCTCGGTTAACTTTAAAATTAACTATAGCATATTTGTTTGTTCTCATAAAAAATCCAAAAAACTATTTTGCTTTCTTATTATTATCCTGGGATTATAGCATCCTGCTGTTCTATCTATGGTTGTAGTTTAGCAAGTAATAATAATAATAATAATAATAATAATAATAATAATAATAATAATAATAATAATAATAATAATAATAATAATAATAATAATAATAATGATGATGTTAATACTACTACTACTACTACTACTACTACTACTACTACTACTACTACTAATAATAATAATAATCCCTACCTCACCCTTATTAACATTCACACAAACCATAGCATTCTACTTGTTAGTTTGTTTGTTTGTTTGTTCTCAATATTACGATGAATAATGATCGGATTCCGTAAGCTAAGATTCACGCAAGGCCACCCGGTCTGGGGCGACCTGCCTTCAGGGAACCACGCCTTTGACATTATGGACTGCATCCCTACTGAGTGTCCTTCGGAGTGGACCACATGCCCACACTTTTCATTTCATGCCTTCTGGATTGGTATGTATGTGATTTTGTTTATTTAGTTATTTATTTATTCATTTATTACTATTATTATTATTATTATTATTATTATTATTATTATTATTATTATTATCAATTGTGTTATTATTATCGTTAATATTATTATCATAAATAATAATAATAATAATAATAATAATAATAATAATAAAGGGTTAGTCCATATTATTATTATTATTATTATTATTATTATTATTATTATTATTATTATTATTATTATTATTATTATTATTATTATTAGTAGTAGTAGTAGTAGTAGTAGTAGTAGTAGTAGTAGTCAACCTGCAACCCTAGGACCTCAATAAGTAAAAAATCCCAGTATGGGAATGAAATTTAAAAAAGATATGAAGAATAAAAAGCTAAGTAACATGTAAACTGTGAAACGAGACCTGTATTAACCTATTCCACAGACAGGCTTTGGCACCAAAACAAGTTAAGTATATTCAATTTGCTTCAACAAACGTATTTGAAACTCTTGAAATTCTCATGATTGACAAGATCCAGTGAAATGATCCAGTGTTGATAAAATCATATAAACTTAAAAGCTAAAACTTGCAAAATTAAATTGATAAATAGGATAATGAGGATAATCAAATAGGCTACACATAATCTTGCTTGGAGGTACACTAGTTCTATCTTCTTTCTCATCTTGTTTCTGAAGATTTTATAGTTTATATATGAGGGATATAATTAAAATGTTACTACTGTTCTTGAATTGTTTCATTTTGATTGTTCATTCTTCTCTTGTAGTTTATTTCCTGGTTTCCTTTCCGCACTGGGCTAGTTTTCACTGTTGGAGCCCTTGGGCTTACATAATCTTGCTTTTCCAACTAGGGTTATAGCCTAGCTTGAAATAATAATAATAATAATAATAATAATAATAATAATAATAATAATAATAATAATAATAATAATAATAATAATAATGATGATGAAGATGATGATGATGATGATGATGATAATCATAATAATAATAATGATAATAATAATAAGCGTGTGGAGAAAATCCTCTACGAATCTCATATAAACCGAGAAACTTAATCCAGCAAAAAATAGGAAAATATTCTACTAAACAGGATGAGTAAATGAACACAATCTTCCTCTACGAGTAAAAACTAAAGGTAGACACAAGAAAAGGAAAAGTGCTGACATAACATCGACCATACACCTTGAAAAGAAACTGAAAGGGACCGTAAGTATTTCGCCTCAAGATTACCCAGTGACAGCTGCCAAGACTCTTAGACTACAGCTGATCTGGTGTGCCCCTTTAGTAGTTATTACTTCCGCCAACGAGGTTGGAAGGAGGTTATGGTTTCACCCCTGTTTGCGAGTGTGTGAGTTTATTTGTGAACAGCTTCCTGGCCACAATTTTAATCGTAGAGTAATGAAATCTGCAGGGATTAACTGTTATGTAAGAAGCTAGGAGTCTTTAAATTTTCGAAAATCAAGGTCCAAGGTCAAGGTCCAAGGTCAAGATCCAAGGTCAAGGTCACGGTCAAGCAAAAGGTTGAGAAATAAGTTGCCG